>NW_021703785.1:66858771-66961203 GCF_005190385.1 Monodon monoceros | reverse complement strand
TGTGTGTGTGTGTGTGTGTGTGTGTGTGTGTGTGTGTGTGTGTGTGTACAGACATGTATGTCTGTATATCTACATATATAGAAGTTTAATGAAATTAGGAGAGCAGTTGAGACATACATTTTTATGTTTAAATGTGAGAGTGGGACTCATATACCTGATTAAAAAAAAGCCCTTTGCGGCCTGTGATGCAGTCTGCTCTTAGCAATCACTCTGGCCAGTGCTATCCTTTTCATCCTCCAAATAAAGCACAGGAGTTGGGTAAGAGCCAGAGTAGTTAGAAGTGTAAATAAGAGCTCTGATTCTTGGCAGGATTCCGCACACCTGTGTTAAACTGCCACAGGCGCAATCCCATTGGTGCAGACAATTTTATAAGCAACACCTGAGGGGGGGAGGTTCCTTCCTGAGGCCAGTCTTCTTTTCGCGCACAGTCGGCCTTCCCTGACCTCCTGCGGGCCCGCTCCTGGGTACTACGCCTCCTGAGAAATGCTGGGAATTTTTTTTTCGGTTACAAAGATAACAGTTCTCATGCTTCCAAGTGTTTCCATGTGTCAGATTCTGAGGGGTGACCTGTGTTGGGAGCAGAGTGCATGCAGGTGATACTGTGCTGGTGAGCCTAGCTCGGCTCGTCTAGCGGGAGTGGTTCCGACAGCCCGACGGGGCCATGGCTGCGACCTCAGAGGACGCCAGAACACTTGAGGTACCGGAAGAGCAAATGAATAAAACTTTATCTGCTTCAGAATTAGACTCTGAAATGCACCAATGTAGCTTCAGTTGGCTCTGAGAGCAAAGTTTGCAAATTTAAGAACAGTGTTTGGACTCATGCTTTGGCCATAACCAATATTTAAATATTTAATATTTTATTAAATATTTTAATGCTTCAGTCTCTCCATTGGTGAAATTCAGTGATGTGGTGGACCTTCACGTGATGTGAAGGTACACTAATTAATTGGTATCTTCTCAGGAAAAAAACCGTCACAGTGAGCCGTGGTGGTCCTTCTTGGTTGGAGCTGCTTCTCTGTGAATGACCGGCTGGGTAAGTGTGTCCCGGTAAAGTTAAGTCTTGTCCTTGACAAGTGTTTTCAGAGCATTATAAGATTTCATGGATCACATCCTGTATCAGCCTGGTTGTTTCTAAGGGCTGAACAAATGGCATTTAAAGAAATTTTGTGGTAATGGCAGAATATATCAGAATTAATCTCTAGAATTACATCACTCTGCTTGGATATTTTAGTAAAAACAGGCACGTGATTTTTAGTCTTTGGTTTGTGTGAAACAATTAGTTGTTCTCCGTTTTATTGTGTCTGTGGATTTTTACAGAAAACCACTTGACAGATGCACAACCGAAGAGTACATTTTGTATATTTAATGTATGGAGAGGGATGTAACCATAGCCGTTGCTTGTGGGCTCACCTGCAAAAATAAACTTCAGCAAGCATTTTATAGAATCTGTGATGTTCCAGGCACCGTGCTAGAGGCTGGTAATTCAGAGATGAGGTGCACGGTCTTCCACTTCTTTGAAGGAGCTCTCAGTTTAGTGGGAGGCAGACAAATAACAATCTCAAGGCTGTGTAACAAGTGCAGCTGCAGCCCATTGAGGAGCATGGGGGAGGGTTAGAGTTGAGAAAGAGAGAAAGAGGAGACTATACGGTGGAGAGCATAGCAGTATGGTGAAGTGATGTTTGGGGGAGCTGCGGACAGTTCCCTTTGGCCGAAGCGCAGGGCTGCGTGAAGTTAGAGAAGTAGGAAAGGGTCTAGGATGACAACCAAAGGTTGAGCTTTATCCCCAAAGTGATAGAGAACCATTGAAAAATCTGCAGCTGTAGGCAGGACTGCAAGACCAATGCGAAGACGGTTGCATTCAGCCCAGCAAGGAATCATCAGGACCTGAGTTAAGACAGTGGTGGTGGGAATGAAGATGAGAAGACAGATACAAGAAATATTTAAGAGGGAGAACTGACAGGGCTTGCTGAAGCTTTGGATGTGAGGGATGCGAAAGAACGGAGTTCTTGGCTTTCTAACTTGAGTGACTTAGTAAATGGTGGTGCCATTCAGGCGGTAAAGGAAGACAGTGGGAACTGGGGGAGGGAAGTGGTGAGTTCAGATTTAAAGATGTCGAATTTCAGGCACTTGCATGGTATCTAGTTGGAGACAGACCACAAAATGTAAAAAGGTACACGTGGACAGATACCTCAGCGGAAGATCAGAAGTGTAGAAATAATTCAGGAAATGTAAATTGGAGAGCGAAAGGGATTAGGAAGCGTATTCAGAAAGGGTGTGTGTGTTTAAGAAACTCAGCTGTAAGGAGGAGAAGGTGGTGCGTTGTTTCATCAGGTGCTGAATCCATAAAATGGACTTTCCAGCCTAACTGGCCACGTGCGTCAAGGTGTTCTGTATCATCATCATATCACAGGCTCCTCAGCACTGTTTCAGAGGAGAAGGGTCGAAATTTTTACATTAAAAGTCAATCAAGGTCAGACAACCGTCTGGGACTTTCTAGCACCTCCTGCTATTCCTGAGTAGAAAAAGAGTTTCAAAATCTCATTAGAGGGCTTCCCTGGTGGTACAGTGGTTGAGAGTCCACCTGCCGATGCAGGGGACACGGGTTCATGCCCCGGTCCGGGAGGATCCCTCGTGCCGCAGAGCGGCTGGGCCCGTGAGCCATGGCCGCTGAGCCTGCGCATCCGGAGCCTGTGCTCCGCAACGGGAGAGGCCACAGCAGTGAGAGGCCTGCGTACCGCAAAAAAAAAAAAAAAAAAAAAAAAAAAAATCTCATCAGAGATGTTCTGGTCTTGATGCTTTGAATAGGATGGGTGTGGAATAGCTCCAATGAGAGATCTCTCCTTAACATGTCAGAAGGAACACCTGGCCTCCTAGCTTAACAGGCACTTGGTGGTTTGTAAAAGAGCCCTGGATTTCAGTCCATGGAGTTCTTCCACCACTGGAGACCTGGGGTGAGTCCCTTCCAGCTTAGGCTTGGGTTTTCCCTCCATATAATAATAAGTGGATTTGACTGTATGCCTTACAAGACCCACTGCTCCAGGTTCACCAGACTTTGACTCTGTCGTCAGAGTTTCTTTTTGTTTTCCCTTCCCCATCCCTCCCATGTTTGCTTCTTCTACATGCATGGTTTGTGTAGTTTTCGGTTTACAGTACACTGCTAGGAAAGAGCCCCATCTACAACTGACACGGTTGGAAATTGTGGCAGGGGAATGAGAAATCAAACACCAAGAGAATTGAGACTACTTTCTTCCAGCTTACTTTCTCCTTGGCTTTTCGCCTCTTTGGGCTTCCAGCTTACTCCTCCTCTTGGCCGAAATGGGAGTTTGTTCAAAGAGATATCTGGGAGCCTGAAAAAATTATGGACAGCTTCTCCATGGGGGAGATTCAAGGCCTGGAGCCGCTAGGATCAAGTCACTAATGTGCTTTGACCCCCTGCCATTGGTTAGAATATTTGGTCATTCATTCATTTACCCCAGTAGCTCCTCATTCAATGATTACTTACCAAGGGCCTCCTGTGTGCTGTTTATTGGGCTCAGCTGGGGTCCCAGGGTGCCGGCCTGAAAAGGTGAACACAATGAACATGGAATCTGCCCTAGTGGAGTTGATAGTCCAAAGAGGGAGGAAAGAATACTGGAAAAAGTTACACAGTAAAAGTGTAACTACAAATTGTGATAAGGGCTATTAAAAAAGTAAAAGTAGCGATGAGGAATTTTAAGAGTAGGTCTGGATTTAGACCAGGATGTCAAGGGAAGGCTTCTCTGAAGAAATGATGCTTAGATAGGAAGAAAAACAGGATTTAGCCAAACAAAGAGAACAGAGAAAGCATGTAGGCAGTGGCCCAGCACTGCTTAGACCCTGAGGTGGCCAGAGACTGGGGGGGTGGGGGAGAAGGGGAGACACACAGGTGTGGCCAACTGGGCAAGAGCTGCAAAACCAGGAAAGTTTGAGTAGAAGAGTAGAGGTCAGGACAGCAAAGGCTGCTGAGATGCCATTTCCGTTAAAGACTGAGCAAGGTCCGCTGGCTCACTGGAGGCTCCTGGTTACCTTAGCGGGAGTGTGGCCACAGGAGACTGAAGAGGAAATGGGGGGACAGGTGTAAAAGCAGCCGCGCTAAGACACTAAGCTATGATGGGGAAGTCGGGAAGAGAAGGTAGAAACTGGAAGGCAGTGTGGAATAAAAGGAAGCGTTGCGTATTGTCTGTTGCTTGCTTTTCAGATGAGAGGTTTATTCAGAGTTTTAATAAAAACAGGAACGATCTCATAGAAAGAGAATGGTTAAGATACAAGAGACTGAAGGAGTGAGGTCCCAGCAAGGCGGCAGAGATGGGTCAGAAGCGGCGTTTCCTCCATCCTAACAGGAGACGTGGGACTCTTCAGGTGGTTTTGGGTATTTGGTGGCAGAAAAATGGGAGCCTTCACATCCGATGCCACCTGTGAGGCAAAGTCATCCCTGCGAATGGGATGGCAGGAGGGGAAAATGCAAGACATGACAGCTGCAGAGGAGGGAGCCCTGCTTACCCCACGACCCCTGGCGGGGCAGCCTGGTCCCCTGTACCTGCTGGCAGGGCTCTTTTCTCCTCACCATCTGTCCCACTGATCCTGTCAGCGTTCTTAGAAGTGTATAAGGAAGGTGTTTTGAGTTTGTTTCCTGTGGTTTTCCAATGCCAGATGACACCACTTTATGTAATTTCTTTATGAATCCAGAATATTCTGCCATGGGAGCAGTGCATTTTGCTCTGGTAATTTTTCTTCCCTGTTTTATTTCTGATTAATGTCATGATCCTCCCCCCTCCGTGTTCTTGCTTTTACCCTTTAAGTTGCTTATACCCTTCGGCCTTGTAATCTGAAAAGCACATGATTTTGTGTCTGTCTTTTCTGGTTGTTTTTTTGTAACTACATCTCACAGTTCAGTCTGCCTTCCATCCCATTTTTATAGAACACATTATGAAGTTGGAATCTTTCATGCAAGCCCACTGGCAAAAATATCCAAATACTTTGCCTTCTGTATTTTTTGGCCTTTCTCTCCCCCAACACCCCCTCCCTCTTTTTTTTTTTTTTGCGGTACGCGGGCCTCTCACCGTTGTGGCCTCTCCCGTTGCGGAGCACAGGCTCCAGACACGCAGGCTCAGCGGCCATGGCTCACAGGCCCAGCTGCTCCACGGCATGTGGGATCTTACCGGACCGGGGCACGAACCCATGTCCCCTGCATTGGCAGGCGGACTCTCAACCACTGCGCCACCAGGGAAGCCCACCCCCTCTCTCTTATGATTAGGAACTTTCAGGCAACATTTGTGGCAATAACTAGAATGTCTGCTAGATCTTTCCTTTCCTTCCCTCTTCTCATTCCTGTTAGCCACCTGGCGCTCACCAGGCCCTGTTGCTTTCATCTCTGGGCTTTGTATTTGTTGTTTCCACTCCGTGTCCTGTGCTTGCGCTCTCCAGATCCCTGTCTCTTTGCTTCAAACACCCAGAGTCTGTCTTTCTTCTGGATGACAGTGTGAAGCAGGGGAGCCCCCTTGGAGGTATGAGTCCTCTTGTCGGGGGTTCATATGTCCATACCAAGTAGCTTTAGAAATAATGAAGGATGAGGAAGGGCACTAACACTTGGTGAGCACTTGCCTGCTAGGTGTGGTCCTTATGCTGTATGAACCCTTGTGGTAATCCTGCTGCAGGGAGTGTGGATCCCAGTTTATAGACAGGTAAGCAAATCCCAGAGTCATTCGTGACTTCTTGAGAAATATTTCAGGGCCAGGACTGGAAACTGTCCTTCTTCCGTGCCTAAAGTTCAAGGGGACTGGAGGTTATCACTGTGCATCCTCTGGACACTTACGAAGGAGAGGCCTGGTTAAGGACCTTAACTTGCTTCAGACACTGCACTCCCTGTGATGTGGGGGTGGCTTGCCTGGCAATCAGGAGTCTTTAGCCCTCGAGTCCAGACAGGAATCTCCTTCACCACTAGGTGGAGATGTAGCAGCACCGCAAGTGGTCCCCGTGCAAATGGAAAAGTAGACCTGGGGACAAGCCTTCTAGGGCAAGGGCATTCGAACTTTTTTTTTCTCCTCTTTAAATAATTTCCTGATATAAAACTAACCATTTTGAAGTGACAATTCAGTGGCATTTAGTACATTCACAGTGGTGTGCAACCACTGCCTCTATCTATGGCTCCAAAATAAAACCCCTTAACCATTAAGCAGATTCTCCCCAATTCCCCCCTCTCTGTACGCTTGGCAACAGCCAGTCTGCATTCTGTCTTTATGGATTTACCTATTCTGGGTGTTTTTAATAAATAGAATCATACGATATGTGACTGTTTGTGTCTGGCCTCGTTCTCATAGCATAATGTCCTCAAGGCTTATCCACGTAGCATGTGTCAGTACTTTGTTCCTTTTTATGGCTGAATAATATTCCGTTATATGGGTATACGACAATTTGTTTATTCATTCATCCATTGATGTACATTTGGGCTGTTTTCCCCTTTTGGCAATTGTGAATAGTGCTTCTATGAACATGGGTGTACTTCTCTTTGGTTGAGTCCCTGTTTTCAATTCTTTGGGGTATATACCAAGAATGGCATTGTGGGGTCATTTGGTAAGTCTACGTTGAACTTTCTGAGGAACTCCTAAACTTTTCTACAGTAGCTGAACCATTTTGCATTCTCGCCAGCAGTGTATAAGATTTTTTAAACTTTTTTGACCAAGACGCACAATGAAAAATATATTTTACATTGCAACCCAGCATTCACATGTGTGTATGTGTTTATATAACATATGTATATATCATACATATTTATATATCATACATATATATATGAAAACAGAAGTTTTATGAAATAGTGTTCACCCTTATTACTACATGATACACTCCTATGTGTCCTTCCTATTCTATTTTAATAGAAAAATAGGCTGGTTTTGATCCATCAAATTAGTTCCACAACTCAAAGCAAAATGAAATCTTAGCTGTTAAGATCAGAGCACTATTCTAAATGTAAGTAATAACATATCTCCTTTCCATGTGGATAGTCAAAGAATTTAGGCTATCATTCATCAGTTTAGCAATGCACAAGTTTTTTGGGGGGGAGCTTATTTACCTTATGAAAATGACATTTTATATCGTATATTCTCAAACATGGACAATTTAGATCATATACAAATATAAGTTGTACTGCATGTAGTTGACAATGTGAGGATTGTAATTAGATGTTATTCTATAGTCAAGCAATGAATTTTTGGGTGGGTATCGTACCTATGGTTTCTAGGGAAAGTCCTGTGATACATGTTATTTTCATTTATTGAATGGTTCAGTTCTTTATATATCACTTGAATATTTCATAGTAGAGTAAGATACTGCAACGTGCCATGGGATGACAGAAAGAGCAAGTGGTAATAGAAGAGAAAGAAATAGAATCAAGAGAATTGGAAGAGGGACTTCCCTGGCAGTCCAGTGGTTAAGACTCCGCGCTTCCAATGCAAGGGGCATGGGTTCCATCCCTGGTGGGGGAACTAAGATCCCACATGCTGTGTGGTGTGACCAAAAAAGTATTAGGAAAAAAAAAAAATTGGGAGAAAAGCATTAGAAGCTTCTCACATCTGCAGTGATAATTTATGACCATCTTTGAGAACCTGCAACTGTGAGCTTTCCTGGAAGGCGAGGTATTTGGGAGCAGTAGAGACTAGGGGTTGGAGGAAATTCTTTTAGAAAGAATGAAGGACTGATGCAAACAGGTCCACTCCTTGGGCAGATGGGAAAAAAATTACGTTTTACTTCTTATTAACCTCTAACTGAAATTTTCTATTTTCTTCATTTATGAACATAGGCAAGAAACCTAGTATTAGCAGCACCTACGACTTCACTACTAATTGAAATCAGAGATAAATTTCATCCCATTACAGTTACTTTAGGTAGATTTCAATATTGTTTATGTTCATTATTTCATTTAAAAATTATAACTATTAGGCTTGTCCCTAGATTATTTTTAGTGCATTGTTAAAAAAATGCATACATACAATACCATAATTTAAAATAATTTGATTTTTTAAAATCTGTTTTTTAAAATAATTTGATAAATGTATTTCAGAATAACTGGTTCCCCCTCCTCAGACACTGCTGGTGGGAATGTAAATTGATACAGCCACTGTGGAAAACAGTATGGAAGTTCCTTAAAAAATTAAAAATAGAGCTACCATATGATCAATCAATTCCACTCCTGGGTATATATTTAGAAAAAATGGAAACACTAATTCAAAATAACTGGTTCCCTTATAATCCCACATCTTTGGTCTCATTCATGTAAACACATTCTGGAAGGAGCCATTGGCTTTGCCAAAGGGGTTCTTGCCCTAAAATAGTTAAGAACCCCCTAAAGCTGTCCTCCCAGTAAGAGCCAGTGGCCGCATGCAGCTCCTGAGCACGTGGACTATCGTGGCTGGTCCAAACTGAGACGTGCTGTAAAATACACAACACATTTCAAATATTTAGTGCAAAAAAAAATTCCACTAATTTATATTTATTGCATGTTGAAATGGTAATATTGGGGGTATATTGGGTTAAATAAAATAAATTGAATCTAACCTGTTTATTTTTAGTTATTATAAATGTAGGTACTAGAAAATTTTAAATTGCATATGTGGACATCACTGGCCTAGTGTCAGACCTGAGCTCCAGTCCTGGGTTGACCACATAACCAGCAATTATCTTCATTGTTGTTATTATCATTATTCCACCATGTCCTAGCTGTCAGATCCCTGTCAATTGCCATTTCCTTATCTCTAAGGGTAGATAGAGAGCGGAGGAAGAGTACTGCTATGTTCATTCCAGATTGAGCCTTCTTCCTAATACATTTCTTACTCTCAGAAATGCCCTGCCACCGTATCTTACCCAGAAGTCCAGCAGAAGCCCCACAGCCATATCCCTTTTCCTTATTCTTCTGCTACTTGTTGTCTTAATGAACAAAAAAAATTAATTATATACATGAGAGGGATATACAAAGGTGAGGGTATAAGAATTCATAGACAAAGCGAACTTTTTTTTAATTTAAAGAATAAGAGAAAAAAAGAAATTCCAAGGGATATTCCCCTGGAGAAGTAAAGAAGATGGAAATAAGTTTTGAGGTCGGGTGGAGTCCTAGGCAGACTACAGATGCCACTCACTCATCCTGTATTTATCCAGAGAGACTCAAGTGGCATTTGGATAAGACCCAAGCAAACCACCAGCAGATTCCTGGAGTTTAGAAATGGCCGCTCAAATAGCGGGACAACCCTGGTGTGTTCCTAAACTAAAAGTCCAACAGGCTATGTTGAATAGCTGGGAAGGTGACAGTGTGTTTCTTTAAGAGGAAAGGGCTGAGGAGGGACATCCCACCCTTTTGTTTGTCTGATCCTTAAACTGATGGAGCCCTGAGCATCTTAACACTAGTGCTCTGGGAATCCAAAGCCCTTTCATCTACAGAATCTCCTCTGAGATCAGGAAATAACTTTCTGTAGACAGCAGATACTAGCGTATCGCGTGCATCTTATGGATGGGAAGGGAATAGCTCAAGCACAGAAGTGGATCACTGTGGCCAGTACCTGGTGGGAGAGGGGCTGACTGTGAGCTTGGGTTTCTCCATAGCTAACACCACGAGGGTCAGAAGCATGACCTTCCGCCTCTGTTTCCCTAGGCTTCGTAGAGTGACCTCACCCACCCCAACCGTCTGCAGAGATTGTTGTTCTCCCTTCTGGCTCCTAAGCATTTGGAACTGCTCTCCCCACCAGCCTGTTAAGTTGCTCCCTTCCATCATTCAGCCGGTTTCTAACAGCCACACCCTCCTACACAAAGCACTGCCTGTCTGGTCGAAGCAGGGTGGTGATTTCCCCACCCTTTCTGAAAACATGCCTTGCAAAAGATTTTCTCTGTCCTCCAAAATATACTTGCCCCTTCACAGTTACATTTTCCACTACATTTGAACTGTGCCTGTTGGAAGAAGCATACGATGTAGGTGTTTCTCTGATTCACTGTTGCTGGGCTCAGACCACAGTCTTCTAAAGTTAGGAATCAGAGGGTCTGAACCACACGACCCCAAGAACAGATGGTCACTTTGAAGATTCTGAAGGTTTAGTCAGTGATGCTCAGTGAGGCAGACACTTGTTTTTTAAAGCATTATTTCCGAACAAAGGGATATTCAATATGGCTTTAATTCCTTAGCTCAACTATTCTTAATCTCAGTGGTGATGATCTGGCTTCAGCTATGGCTTATCCCTGGTTTACAGGATGCATCCAGTTGTATAGTTCCTATACAATTGTATAGGTGTATAGTTCCTAGTTTTCCTCTAACCTGAATAAAGCACTTTGACGTTGGCTCATTAATTTCCCAGTAGACAACTCCATTATTTTCATATCAATTTATCTCTTTCTAATTCCAAATTATTTTTTGGTCCTGTGTCTACTTCTCCTACTAGTCAGGCAGTGTGTGCTTTATATTGGATATCTTCAATACTAGCTTTATCAAAACATAATTGAGAAGGTGAATCTGTTGCCTAAAAATTCAAATAATAAATGCCAAAGACTTACATAAAATAATTGATTGCCCAGTGTTCTGCTTTCATCATGCCATGGTTCCTCCCAATAGTATGGAGAATCAAAGGCTGGCCTGCCCAAGAGATGAGGCAGTTTGGTGATAAGAAGCAGCATCCCTCATTCAGTAGAAAAGTAACTTGTCCAGGGTCATAGTATCAAGGTCAAAATTAGGAGCACAATAATTTCCTGATTCCCAGTCCTTCAACTTCTGTTCATAGGTAACTATAAACATGTGATCACACCTAGAAGAAGGAAAAAAATTTTAGTGTTTGTAAAATTTAACTAGTAAGTATATAAAAAACTAACCAAAACTTCTAATTTTGTCCAGTTTCATTCATTGTCCAGTTGATCTGACCCTTATGACTTAAACTCTCATTTATTTTTATGCATGAAATTAGGACCATTAGTGGGAATATTAGCTCTAGCCCTAAAAAGTACTTAATTTTTATCACTAAATAATGAAAATAGCCTACCACATCTCAAAAATTTTAATGTAACTATGAAAATGCTCCTTCTGGGCTTGTTAAATTATCGTTCCTATGGGGAAGAACCAGCATTTTCTTAGTTATCATCTAAATGGCAAATAGTGTTTGGGGAAGAGTGATGATTAAGATAAATAGAATTGGTTTTTACTTTAAGTATTATCCGTGCATTTTTGGTAAATAATATGCAAAGCAAATGCCATTTTTTACTTCTTCAGAAAGGACTTAATATTTTATAATCATATATCGTTAGCTATTGTAGCTAGTTATATTGGAGCTGTTTGTATCTCAGTGTAAATAATTTTTCAGGTTGCTGGTAGTATATGAAAATAGGGTAGGAAACTAGTACCTTTGTGATAAAGGTAAGCGGAGGAAACCTTTCCACATTTTCTCTTTACATGCACGTCTGTCAGAACAGTATTAAATACTACGTGTGCCTTGCATTTACTCTGCAGAAATTGAGGTCAAATCTTTATACGTGCAAAATATATATGAACCACAGCATCTCCTGGGTTGAGCTCTAGGTGAATAATATCCAAACATGCAGGCCCTACCTTGAGAGGTTAATGGGAAGAATAAATTAGGCAAATATTGAGCTGATACTAAGCCAACCAGAACCCTGCTAACTTTACCCTGGGCACTGGAAGTTAGAAGCACTAAAATATTAAATAGTACTCTTTTCTTTTTGTACATGCACGTTTAGGTTTTTATCTCTGCGAACTTCAGCCTTCCCCTGGTAGCCAGCAGGGGTGGGTGGCTGGACCGGAAGGGCCCTCTGTGATGGGCAGGTTCCCTCTCTCCCCCTTTCCCTAATCTGGCCCTGGAGTGAAGGGGGCATTTTGCACTGGGTATTCTGGGTTCATTGCTAGTTGTAGATCTGCTACTTAACAGTTGTCCTCTTCTTGTGCGTTCATTTAATTCTTATAAAAGAACCTGTGAGATAAGCGCTATTTTTCAGACAAGGATACCGAGACCACGGGGTGTTCAAGACTCTGGTCTCCTATATTGCTCCCCTTCTAATTAATATCCCTTGAATATTTGCTCTCAAAGTCTCCATTCATTTATCTGGAGCAGTGTCGAGGGAGAAGCCCAGTTTTCAGTTCTCCAGTTAGGAAGGTGCTGGGGTGGAGACCTGAGTTAAGGGACGCTTTAGTCCCAATTCCTTGTCCTGGTGTCTCGGTGCCAGTTGTAGAAAGGCACCCCACAGGTGCCCAGCAGACCTACCCCTCTGTTCAGCTTTGTCTGTACAGGTCCTCTAGTTACAGCGCATTTACATCAAGGGCTCAGTAAATGTCCATCCTTCTACCTGACTCTGAACTTGTGAAACACCCTGCGTGACACGAGCTCATGAGGGAAGGAGGCCTTCCCTGTGAGAGCAGCAAGGGGACGGGCTTCAGGCTTGTCCTCTCCTGCTTCAAACTTTAAGGGCTTCCCATTGCCCTAGACCAACGTTCAGTTCCTTTGTCATGGCCAGGAGAGATGAGTGGGGAAGAAAACTGGGTTCTGCTGCTGTTGCTTAATGAAAACAATTTTAGGAGACATGATTTTCCTTGTTTATGTCTGAATCTGTGCAGCAACAAGCTGTGCTTTAATGAAGTTCTGTCACATTCAAAAAATTTAAATGTCTTTCAATTCATTTCAAAGAATTATTTGTACTGGATAGTAATGGAGTAAATGTTTTCCAAACTTGCGGAATCTATTTTTGTGAAGACTTGTATATGTGGGTTGGATTTTTTTAAGGGAATGATGATTGCATTCCGTGTTTACGAAATGAACGTTGTGTGCCATCACTTCCTATTTTTTTCTCTAATTTCTTAGCATAGGCTAGATCAGCCCAAATTATGCATAGACCAAAATAGCAGCTTGTAATTTATGTCAATCATTTGTTCTTTAGGTTATCTCTAAAAGGCCTCTTATTCTACTGCTTAAAGAAAAACAAACCCCTTTCTCCACAATTGTCTCCATTGATCTCAGCTGCTGTCTTTCGAACTCAATCCAGGCGATGCTTAATTTGACTTGGAACTGTTCTTATTAAGAAACAATATATACTAGTAGGGATATAATATATTTAGTGCTGTTTTGGAATTTGAAAGTCCAGATCAAAAATTGATACAGGAATTTTTCTTACATTAAGCAATTTTCCTTTGTTTCCTCAGGATGCTGGTAAAACATTTCTCCTCTGCCTCACACATTCTGTGCATGAATGTACATGTCACTCTGTGACAATAATTACATGTGTGTAGCCACGTGCAGCCACGTCCTGCGGGGAAAGGGGGCGGATTCTAGTCCTAACCCAATCAACTCACTCAGATGCTTTAAAATCATTAGATAATGGCTCTCCATGTTGGCAAGCATCCAGATAGTTTGCCTCGCTTTGTTTTCACATTTGTTTTTAATACCACACATTTTGGTCTCCAAAAAAATTGTCAAAAATGCTAAGAAAGGGAAAATTGAATATGAATTAGAGCACAAACCGATTGCACTTCTGTTGCACGTTTTTGTCACAGGCAACAGCCAGCACTAGGCACGCATGACAAGTCTGTTCATTCACTGACTCACTCAATGTATGTATTTTGCAGGAGGTCTTACCGTGTGCTAAGAGGTGGAGGGGATACACAACAGAGTGACACACAGCTCTTCGGGGGGGACATGGGACAGATGGTTATAATAGGAATCCAGGTAGGATGTGGGTAAATGCCGTGGATTGTAAGATACAATCCATGTGCCCTTTACCACCCTCATCCCACTGCCATTCAGCAACCTGGGACCTGGGTGACCACTTGGCCTCTGCCTTCCTGAAACACTCTTGTTTTCTTAGTTCCTGCTGCACCACCCAGGCTATCCCCAGCCCATTAGGTATCTTGATCACAAATAGGCACCCCTTCCTGTGGGTTGAGTATTGGGTAGATGCAGTCACACACCAGGGTGGACACAGCCCATCACCACCCATTGACAGCTTGGAGAGTGGGGTTCGGACTAGATGTCCACCCTTAATCGCCCCACTCCCACCCCAGGTCAGGCGTCCCTTATACAGAACACAACCTGTGGGATGAATCAAATTAATGTGAAAAATCATGGCATTCTTCTCTGGGTTCCTTTTAGGTAGGGCTACAGCCCCCCAGGAGACAATTCCTCCTCCAGACTAAAGCCAGATGGGAAGGCAGTGTGTAGTCCTGGAAAGCCAGGCCTGCAGCACTCCTCTTAGTGATAACAAGGTTTTTAGCACCTCTTCCTGGACTTTTCGCTAAAGAGGTTGGTAAGCATGATTCTGGCCTTGCTTGTGGTTAAAGTAAATAAATAAAATTTAGAATAAATGACTCAGGCTCTAAAATTTGCTGGACCTCAGTTTTACCAGCCATGTGACTTTGAACTTTGGTCTTATTTTATGCCTCTTTAAACCTCCATTTTCTCATCTGTAGAATGGGGCTATTAATAGTACTTCATAGGGTTGGGGTAAGAATGGGCACCTTTAAATATGATAAAGTAGGGATTTTCAGGACAATATTACTTTTCAACAAATGTAGATGGTGTCATTAATTGTTATCACTGTCTCAGGTCACTTTCCGACTCCCACCCACCCCTACCTTGATACCATTTCCTGAGGCCTCCCACTTTTTCTGTATTACTGCTACTTTTCTCTCAGCCTCCAACATCTCTGCCTAATTCCTTGCCTAAAGATTCATGTTCTCCTAAGATTCTTAAGGAAGGGTCCCTCTTTTTTACAGATATGAAAGCTGAAATAGTTTTAGTTCATCTTAAATGACAACTGAAGTCTCATAACAAGCCAGGGACGAATTCAGATTTTATTTTGTATTTTAAATACCTCCATCCAGGTGCCCATTCTGACTACATTTTTCATAAGCCTCCCCCACACACCTAGAGAGAGAGGAAACCAAAGGGTAAATATGTCTTATCCCAGCTTGCAGCAGGTGTCATGCTATTTGGTTTGCAGGGCTTTCAGCAAAACAAAAGGCCTTTTCTGTCCTTTTACAATATATGCTCTCTTTAAAGGTACTCGAATGAGAAAAAAAAAAAGCCTACACTGGACAAGATTTCGGCTTCTAACAGACAGAAACTGGGCTCTTAGTTGCTGATTCACTCTTCACAGGGAAAACTAAATGCCATTAAACACATTCTTTTCTAAATAGCATTTAAAATTTTATGAGAGCGTCCTTTTGAAATAACATATATGAGTGACATTCTCAGCAAATTAATATGTTTATAGTAGGATTGAAAACTTTTAAAAGCCAGTTAAGATCTCTTTTATAAAATGAACAGAGAAAAATCTGTCTGCTTGAGTAACAGTATATAATAGCATGTTTGGTTATTGAGCTGTTTTAAATATCTCCACCTTGCAGTCCCTATAGTTACCATTGGTGTTCAAAGGTGATAGAGCTTAAATGGTACAAAAATGTATTTAACCTAAATTTAAAAGTTCTAGAGTCCCTAAGGGTTCATAATAAATATCAAGATAGCTAACATTTAAGCATTTACTGTATGCAAGACAGTATGCTGAACCCTTTCATTCATAATGTCATTTAACCTTTCCAACAACTCAATGAGGTCAGTACCACTATGGATCCCCATTTTACAGATGAGCAAACTAAGGCTTAACAAGGTTAATAGCTTACCCTAGGTCTCAAAGCTAGGAAATTCTGATGAGTTTTGAGAGGCTTTGTGCTCATTAACTCCAAGGCACCCTGCAGCCTCCCTGTTCATTCATTGCCAACCACAGTGAGGGAGGCGCCAGAAAGGCGGGCGTGGATATTTTGGTTTTCAGATGTAACAGCCATTTTGGTAAATCCTTTGGGTCCTGTTTCACCTGGAATCCATATATTCAAAGTACAGGTGATAGAACTAAATTAGCTCATGAAACAGAAGTCAGTCTCAGGAGGCTTCATGAGGAGAAGGTGCTGTGAGTGGAGTTGGAAATCTTGGTGGTGGAGTGCTTACGTTTTGAATAAGGAGTTTGAAAAGCTTATTGTATTGATAGTGTCTTAGGGCATTCCAGGACAGTCCTAAAAGTTCTCTTTAGTGTTGAATTTTTAAAAATTCTTAGTCTTAGAGAAAGTGTACTCTTTCCCTACTGTTAGTCTGGAAAGTCCTATTTGTGTGTTGATTTTGAGTGGGGGAGGGGTGCTTACTTTTTTGGTGAAATAATTATTAATATAGTTTATTAACGCCTTTGGAAAATGTTAGTCGTAAGTGTACTGGGGAGGGGGAAGGATTCATGGTTGATGAGATGCTTAGCCAAATCCCACCTACTCAAACGTAGCCTGTCAAGATTAAAGTTCTCTTGTTTAATCGCCTAGTCCAGCTAAATAATAACATGAAACAAAGCTAACAAATCAGGACGCCTGATATCAAGATTTCATGGAGTAAAAAGCCATTGTGCAGCAAGGAATATAACGCTTTGCTTCTTTTGATAACAAATAAAAATAAGCTTTCCTGGGCTTGGTGGCTCCTAGAAAAGACAGGCTTGAAGATCCATTGTGGAGCCTGGCATTCGGTAAACAAGCCTAAGCAGTTCGTACCGTCCCCTTCGGACGCACACGTTGGGGCGGGGGAGCGGGTGCCCCTCAAAATGACAGCATTTCTGGGAGGGCGCAGCACGAAGTGCAGCTTCCACTGTGCCCGTGAAAGGAGGGGAGGAAAAAGCCCAGGCCGATATCCTGTTATCAAGCTTTCCTGCTGCAGCGGGGCGAACGGAGGGGGCTTTTCAGAAAACGTCGCTGCAAACCAGATCCAGGGGTGCCACTTGGCTTCCTGCGGCGACGCGGTTGTGTGGATTTCGGGGGGCAGACGCCGGGGGAGCCGCAGCGATGCAGCCGCGGGCGGCTCACCGGCGGCCGTGCTGAAGCCGGGAGGTCCCTCCCGCAGCTGAGTCGGGGCTGAGGAGTGGCTCAGGTTGAGCCCCGGGGGGCGGAGGCTGCCCTCCCAGCCCATCCCTCAGCCCTGCGGCGGCCCGGAGGAGCCCTGGGGGCCGGAGCCTGTCTGCGCCGCGTCCGGCAGGCCGGCCGAGAGACCCTCCCTCCCGGGGCAGTTGGGGACTTCCTCGGTCCCGTACCTGCCGGGCCGAACCTGTGGGCGGCAGGCAGCGGGCGTGGCTGGTTATAGCAGCTCAGAAATGAAAGCAGTGGCCGCCGCCGCCTCTCAGGGCTCGGGATCAGCCCCCAGCAAATAAGGAGCCAGTTCTGGACCCGAAGGAGGAGGAGCGGCCGAGCATCTCTCTCTCCGGCGCCTCCGTGTCCTTTAAATGAGGACTTGCTGCCGGCGCCAGAGGTAGATCTGCAGAGACTCCCTCCCGGCTGCTGACCCCGCTTACATCACTAACCTGTGACAAGCGCATCTCCACGCCCGGTACCTGCTCCCCCGGCGGCTCCCGGTTCAGTCCGAGGAGCAGCCTCTTTGTATGCCGCCGACATGGCCAGCCAGCAGGACTCCGGCTTCTTTGAGATCAGTATCAAATATTTACTGAAATCCTGGAGTAATAGTGAGTAATAGAAAATAACCGTTTGTTTGTTTTTGTTTGCTGGGTGTTGCCTAAGGTCCGAGAAATGAAATCTCAACTGGACGCGTAGGCTTGTGAGCCGAGGAAGTTTTTTTTGGTTTTTTTTTTTTGTTTTTTTTTCTTCCATCTGCTATGAAAATCAAAATGTCAGAGACTGAACTAGCTTTCCTGAAGTGCAAAGGCTGCGGTGGAATTACAGTAGCTTTGGTTTGATTAAATTTTCAAGTGAGATGGCCCTTCAGACCCTGGCCAGCGCAGGATGGGGCATTCCAGGCTGCATCTCCTGCCTTGGTGTTTGTTTAATGTGTTCAGGTTTTATCGAAATATTTTGTGAAGTGTGGTTTAATCAAAGGGGTGTGGCAGGGTTTCAGAGTACTTCATAATTGTTTTATTAGGGTATTGTCTAAAGAAAAAAAAGTACTTAATAGTCCAAAGCCTGACTCATCTTTTTTTTTTGACTATAGAGGCATTTGCAGATTTATTTGATCTCTCCCTGTCCATGTGGGTGATGTTCAGAATGCTGTTACAGTATTTGACTTTTTGAAAAATCCTGACGTTTGTTATAGTGCCAATAAGGTGCTTTTCTGAAACATAAACAAGTGAGGTGCTGACCATAAAATCATTTATTAGGATATCAGAATGTTATGGCTTCTGAAGTTCCATTTCTGACCTACTTAAAGGTTTTTGCAGTCAGATATTTCCAAAAGACAACCTCTAAGGCATCATGGATCCGGAATCAAATTAAAATGAGGCCTTCAGGTGATCAGTGATGCCTTGTATTTTCTGAACAGTTTAAAAACAAAGTCTTCTTTATTTCACCAACCAGCCTTTGTACTTGTTTTGGATAAAAGACCGGCTGGTGTTACAGATCCCTAATTGTTTAAAATTTTTAAAAATTTTCCAAGAAAAAAATGTATGTTGTATTCCGTGCATACTAATTAACCTACCTGTGCTCAAAAGAGCTGGAGATTAATTATCTCCTACACAAATGACCTGTGGCCAAGATTGTTCTTAGGTAAACAAAAGCGGGGAGGAGAACCTGTGCCATAATTGCTTTGAGAAAAGAGCCAGAGTACCTTCAGCCTGAAGGTACTCAGGGATATTCATCTCTAAATGATATCCATAGAAACCTTCTTTTCCAGATCATTTTGCACCACTGTATACACTATGGGGCTTGTCTGAAGCTGTTTTTCTACAAGTGGGAAGCCATTTGGGAGTAATACTGTCACCCTAACACAGCATTCCTTTGTTATAGTCATAATTCATTTATCTTGGATTCATTACTTGTGTAATGCTTCACACTCAAAGGGTGAGTTTTCCTTTGTTTATCCTTTGATTAATGAAAAGAATTTGACATACAAGGTTCTTTATGGAACAGTTTTCCAATATCTGGAGAGACTTACTGTTTGACATCAGTGTGTGGTTTTGAATCACTATTTTGAGTACTTTAAGGCCAGATTATTTTCTTCCATCAATTTCTGTCATTGCCTCATTAGATAGAAAATTATGTTGTGACAATCCTGAGGCCAATGGGATTTCTTTTAAAATCTTTCTCCCCTTTTGTCTATTTTCAAATTACTCTAGACAAAGTCTATGTTCTCTCCACCCTTCCTAAACTCTCCATCCCCCTCCCCGCCCCCCTTCACATCAGGAGATGGTTCAAAATGACTGTTCATTTCTACTTTGAGAGTGTCTGGGACACAGTTTTGAATTCTTTCAATTCATTCGGCAAATTTTTATTCCACACCTACTACATGCCAGGCTGTGGAGCTACAAAGGTGACTAAGACACAGCGCCTGCCCTCTATCTTAATTTCTTTATCGCAGAAGAGTGAACTTGGTGATTCTCTAACATGCCTTTGGGGGTCAGAACGTTTTGCAGTCCTTTCTTAAAAGAGGAACAGGAAATACACCTTATGCTTAGGCTTCCTTAAGCTTGGTGCAACACTAGCATAGCTCTCAGTTTTACATATTTTCAGTGGCAAAAAAGAGAAAGGAATTTGTGTGGAAGACAAAGTAAAAAACAGAAGCCTTAGGATGCTCAGCCTACTCAGGGCACCAGGGCTGAGAGGATGCACCGTGGGGTCGGCAGCTCATGGGCCCAGCATCACAAGTTTGAGAGGTGAGGAAGCCCCACTCTGCCACATACCCGAATGGAGAATCAGGCCTCTAATTATGTAGTGGTGCTTATTGATAAAAGTACAACAATTAAAAAGCAATAAAACAAACTCTATAACCATGGCTGACTGCTTTGCAAGGTGGTAGTAAGACGAAAGGTGATTCTGTGAGTATTTCCAGGTTAAGATTTCCATCTTTTTTTTTTAAATGGCACATTGTAATTATGTATATATTTGTCTCCTCTGAAGAATTAACAAGGCAATTATATCAGTCATTGCCTGGTGAGATATATTAGCTTTTCGCTCACTGTTCTTTTTTTTTTTTTTTTTTTGCGGTACGCGGGCCTCTCACTGTTGTGGCCTCTCCCGTTGCGGAGCACAGGCTCCGGACGCGCAGGCCCAGCAGCCGTGGCTCACGGGCCCAGCCGCTTCGCGGCATGTGGGATCTTCCTGGACCGGGGCACGCACCCGCGTCCCCTGCATCGGCAGGCAGACTCTCAACCACTGTGCCACCAGGGAATCCCTCACTGTTCATTTTGATGCTCCCTTCTTCCCTGGCCTGCCCTGTCAAGGCTGCCCTTTCATTTTAATGGAGTTGGAAATTCATATGGTCTTGATGTCTGGAAATAAAATGTCCTTTGTTGACTTCACTGCTTTCCTTATCCGCTTGGACACTTGTCCTGTTGCTTCTTCCCCACCCTTACCTAGGCCTTCCCCAGCTGGTCAGTGATTCTCACAGCTGCACCGTCTTGATGTTCATGGCTGTGGCCACCATGGGCCCTCTTCAGTTTAACCTGGAATGTTGCAGAGGTCTCCTCATGGTTCATCTGACATAGAGCAGCCTGGAGAGGCTTCTGCCAGCTTTTCAAAGACTATCACAGCCTCCTGTGCCCCCGAGTGTCAGGGACCACCATACAGGACCGTCTTTGAATTCCTTGTTGGTATTCTCTCATGTTGTTTATCTTTTCCAGCCATAGTTAATCTGCTCCCCTCTCTGCATTTCACTAACTTGCTCTCCAGTCCATGCCCGTACACATGTCAGCCCCCTAACCTGGCACGCCCTCACCTAGAACACACAAACTGCAGAACCAAACAGGCCTGGTTCAGATCTCTGATTCCTGCATTTGTGAGGCCTTGGAAAATCAATTAACTACCCTCTGCCTCAATTTTCCCATCTGTAAAATGGAGGCAACAATAATGGATACCTCACAGGAGTAAATGAGGCGTTAAGATGTCAAGTACTTAGCACAATATCTGACACATTGTGAATCTCAATAAATTTTAAAATAATATTAATGTATTCCACTGCTTCCCTTTATTCTAAACCCACTTAAAACCAAACTTAGACCATTTTTCACCTTAGCATTGACAGCCTCTCTGGAGTATTCCATGAATAGTCAACATTCACTACAGCTCCTGCTTTGGGCCATTCTTTTTTCTAGATTGACTTTTTATCTTTACCCCTTTTTCCACCTCAGCTTCTAGTGGACGGTGCCTACCTTCCCTAAGTACATACCTTCCAGCAGCGTGGGAGATGGCCTGGGAGTGTTCTCGGTGGCAGAAAGTCACCTTGACCTTTCAGGTTTACTCCAGAAAATGTTTAGAGCAGATAGCTCCAAGCTATTTCACGGGAGAGGAGGGCTTGCTTTGTATTGAGGCACAGAGCTGCTGGGTAGGCTCTCCTGCCGATCTGAAACTTCTAACCGGCATTCCTTGGGTTTTTATCCACCCCATAATAGCCAGTGAACACGGGGCGCAGTGGATGAAGGGGCATTCAGGGTCCATTCAACATCTCCATCTTTCCAGGGTAGGACAGTTTGTATCTTTCCTACAGTGTTGACAAACCTTGCTACCCCATAGAGAGAAATCTTTGAATGCCTGTTAACGCTTCCAGGGAATGAGAATTCCATTGACAAACTGCTCTGGGGAACTGAACAAGCCCCTGGCCTTGTTTTGGAAGGGACTGCTGTACATTATAAAATGACTCATGGTGCTATAGAAAAACTTGCTTTATTGGAAGAATTGGGTGTGGCATTTTTCAGATATGTTGTAGTGAGATAAATCATGGTGGTAAGGACAGTATTTCTGTCCAACATAGAAATGCTGGTTAGTATATGGTAAGCTCTGGGGACGAAGAGAAACCACGTTCGAGTAAGGATTGAAAACATGCCCGATTCACTGCAGAACAGTACTCATTGATCCCTATTTATGTCACCAGGATACTGCGAAGATGCTATGAGAAAGCCTTAAGAAAAATCTCAAGATGTTAGTTCAGTTAGTTTTGTAGAGTTGGTTTAAAGAAGTAGAAAACTAAAGGTTAACCAAGTTGCCTTAAGCCCAACAGAGCAGTACGGCTCAAGTGCAAGCACACCCCCCTCGTTCTTCTAACGGTGGGGAGCGCCCAGCACGGTCCCAGGCACTTAGAGGAGAGTTACTCCCGTGTTCCTGTAGCCATGGTCACCTCTGCCAAAGTTGTGAGCAACGGAACCCCAGGTCAATACCCACTCTTTCTAAGTAGAAAAAGTTGATGTATCCTGGGTTTATGATGGAGGAAAATTGAGGTTTGTATTTGCTTTTGTTTTTTGGGTTTTTTTTTTGGTTTTTGTTTTGGCTTTTTTTTTTTTTTTGGTTGAAATACGTGAACAATCCTAGAATCTAGAATAGCAGTAGCTGCCACAGTGCCTGGGGGCCCACCCTGTGTCAGATGTTACGCTTGGTAAATTATATGTAGGGCAAACCGCATCACTGTTTGTCCAAACTGAGACACCTTTAAGAGTGAAAGTTAATAATTATGCTGGGACACTAGGCATAAACGGGGACTGCCCTGGGCAAAGGAGGCCATATGACCACTCTGTTTATTATCTTTACTCTTTCCAGTAACCCTGCAAGGTTACGTATTATCTACATCTTACAGATGAAAATGAGAAAAATGAAAAAATGAGAGTTGAATAAGTGGTTTGCTCAAAGCCGGGATGGTAGTAAGTGCCATAAACCCCTCCCCCAATGCAGTTGATAATCTCATTTTGAAAAATTACCCATAGAATGAGCAAAGGATCGAGAGCACTTTGGGGAATTTAGTGCTTTGCGGGTACGTACATTCTTATTGGCTGATGACACTCCCAGTTCTTCGCCTCCTCCTTCCCTGTCTACCTCTGAAACTGCCCCCTGCCCCACCATCTCTCTCAAGACGCAGTGCTGGAGAACGCCATCCCCTTAGCACAGACCTGTTTGCAAGACCTAAGTATTAACAGCTCTTCACTCTCATTATTAAATATACGCAGCCAGTTCTGTGCCCTGTGGTCATTTGATTTCACTCTCTCTCTCACACACACACACACACACACACACAGGATTATAGTAAAAAGGTACATTTCTTCTGGTAGAATATTTTATGTTGATTACCCCCATTTTTAAAAGTACATGTAAATACGTAGTTAAACAGCTCGAATAAATAAGAATATATTCATGGTCTTCTTTTAGAATTGCCCTTTGCTTATCTTGTTGGGGTTTCTCTGCTCTGTTGTGTTCTTTTTGGGAAACAGTAGCAAACCCCTAATTATCTTCAGCAGTGAGGACAGGGAGACTATTTCCAGGGATGATGGAAATCTGTCTATAATTCGGGTATCTCATTTTACCTGATAGCTCTGGTTTCCGCCACCATAAAACCCCCCACAAGACTGGCCACACAAAATGATTCAATTTCAACTTCTTTGCCTGCTTTTGCCTGCTGCTCACAGAAGTTGCCAACAAGAACCGAAATAGTCAGAAAGGCAAACGGCAGTAGGCAAGGAGGAGAAATGACCTGGATATTTTTACAATGTGGGAACAGCCCAGGATATTTGAGAAAGTTGCCAGTATTTAGATGTTTCAACTGATATAACATGCAAATATGCCCTTTATTTAAAAGACATCTGTTTCAAAACAGTTTAATGCCCATGACTCACTAGTTCACTTTTGGGTACAGTTCAAGGAATTGAATAGATTCCATGTGTCCTGATCATCTTATTAGTTACATCTATATTTTTGAGCCCGGTGAGATATTCAGACTGTGCTGGGCTCAGAAGTAAGTTTGGGCTGATGAGAAATGGCATTTTCCTTGTGTTGGAGGTGTTCTATAGATTGACAGCCCTGAATATAAGCCTTTTGTGCAGGTTCTTTGTTAGTACTAAACCTTAAATTTATTTAGTGCCTTGTAGTTTGCTCAGCGCCTTCAGACACCACCTTACCTCATTTGATGAATGAGATGCATTGATTCTGAATAAACTAATAGCTTCTTTGTAAATGTTCCTGGTTTGGGATGAAGAGGATTAATTCTCCCAAAGCTCAGCTTCTGTGGTATGAGATACCCATACGGCATCACACAGGTATATTTTGTGAGATTTCAGATCAAATGAACAAATAACGATCTTAGTACGTGGTCTTGACCTTTGAATGGGACTTTCTAAGTGCAGTATGCCTTGGCATTTATCACATAAGATATACAGAGGTGAGTCCATCCAAAAAAAATATGTATTAAAAATTGCCGAATTTATTTGTACCGTAGCATTTCTTAGTCCTCTTTTTTAAAACACTTAAACATTTCTACTTTTTCGCAATATGGTGCCTTTTGGGAATCACCCACTGTTTGCAGATGACCCCAGTGCAGAAGGTTTAGCAGGCACCGACTTCCTGGAGAGGGGCATTTATGGATAAGATAGTACACAGCTTTATCTCCTTTTTTTTCTTACTAATCTCTCTCATTTGATAGATCCCATTCATCATATTCATTTCAGTGTTCCATTGTAGAGCTGTTGGCTATATGAATAAAAGAATGCTCTTTCTTTGAGTTGAAATGTATCTCCCAGTTTTGGAGCAGTGGGAATAGCCTTTTCCATTAGAACATCTTTGCTTACTTTTCAATGCTGCCTTACACTCAAAAACTTACTACCTTACCATCAGCTTTTCTTGGCTATTCCTCATAATGTCTTGCTGCTTGACAGTGTCAAAGACGCAAGGCAAACGCTATGCATTACTTCTTTCTTGAGCACCTTCTGTGTCCTAGACACTCTGCTTTGAGAGCTTCATAGCTGAATCAGACCTGGATCCCACCTTCTTCCTTCCTTATTAGAGTCAGAATTCAGGACTATTAGTGCAGAAGCTCCCAGGACTAGGAGAGGATCCAGTGATATTTCAGAGACACTGTGTGCCCCGGAGAATTTTATTTGGGAGGATGTGTTTGATAGATTCTGTTGACTTTAACAGTCTGGATTTGTACTTGCACTGCATCAGAGAACTATTGGAAGCCTGGTGTTTGCAGGCAGAGTCCTGTGAGGACATTTTCCAGTATTCCTCCTAGCAGGATGGCTGAAGGAGAAAAGGAAATGTAAATTATTTACTCAGGAACACTTGACCAGATGTTAGTATTTGGGAGAGCAAGGGTTTCAGATAGGCATTCTTTACCTAAGAAAAATGTGAAGAAGAGTTACGATGTTTATCAGAATTTTGGCGTGGGACTCGTTTAAAGCCATTATACTTCATTTGGAGTGGGCCTCTCACTCTTCGGCATATTTGGGGGATTAGAGAGAAGGAATGTGTATGTATGTGTATATGTGAATTATATATTCTGTACGTTGTTTAATGATCATATATCTCACCTATGTTCTTACAAACACTTCTTTTTACAGAACATACAAGCACAAGCATTTAAATGTTAGTCATCCAAAACTCCAGATGCTAAGTAGTGAAAGTTTATATTCTGCCAGCGTATCAGGCTCTGTAATGAGTCTGATTTTGGTTTAATTCCTTTCTACTGTTTAGTCATTTGATGAGCTGCAGATGGAAATTTAAGCCAAAGCCATAATATTCCAGCCAGTACTTTTTATGCTACTGTAAGGACTTGTTGTCATGTCAATTTAAGGCAGTTGAAATCTTTTCCAAGAAGACATTCAGATCTACATTAAGGGCTTTTATCAACTCTAATTTGATATACAACTCTAACTGCCTCTGCTGTTCTCAATCAATTGCAAAGTGCAAAGTAGTTTAGCAGTGGAAGACAGCTTTGAAATTTCTAGTATTTCTCGGCTAATGCCACAAGCATAACATTATGGAAATATACAATTAAATCTCCATTAAATTTTTTTGTCCTCAGCTTAAGAAACACTAGGCTGGCTTCTTTGAGTCTGGATTTAAACAGGTAAATATATATTTTGGCAGCCATGAAAAGGAGAGGGTATTAGATTAACTAGGGCAATACTTTAGTAAAATTCCATTTGAATGTTATATTTATGTGGGAACGATTCAGCAAATCAGTAAAATGATTTATTATGTAACCGTCAAATCAATAAAATGTTCAATTGTGCAAATACAAGATTAGGTTTTCCTTCCCTGTTTTTCTGTTAATTTTCTGTGTGTGATCTTGATCGTCTCCTTCCCTTACTTCCTTGTGTGAAAGGAGCAAAGCTGACACTGTCTCTAGCTATTTTGTATGAAGGGTTTTGAATGCCTCCACTGAAAAAAGAGGTTTATGTAAACGTCGTAATAATTGTCGGTTATTCCTCCTGCCCCATTAAAGCCAGACCAAAGGAGGGTGAGCTGTACATTCTTGGACTTGACTGATAAGTAGAGATCAGTCTTTGACTTTCTAAGCTTGGTCAGTTTCTTGGACTAGCTCGCTCTTCAGTATTCCGAATAAGAAAAAGTTGTCAGCCTGTCGGGTTCTTTCTACTGTTATTTTTACAGCAAAGTGACTGTGTGTCTAACTCAGTGAATTTGAACAGGGTTGTCTCCAATCTGAAGTGTGGCATTCTTGATGCAGAGATGGGCATTTCTTTCTGCACCGTAAGATATGGTGTTTATGGAGACTGCTGGCATTCTGGAGGTTTTATAACATAGGATCGTACAGCCAGAGGATAGGCTCCTAGGTTTTGGTAGATATCGTGTTTCAGTTAAGCTATGTTGAAATAAAATAGTTCGTAAGGATGCAAGATGCTATTAAAAAATTTGTCTGAGGGCTTCCCTGGTGGCGCAGTGGTTGAGAGTCCACCTGCCGATGCAGGGGACACGGGTTCGTGTCCCTGTCCGGGAAGATCCCACATGCCACGGAGCGGCTGGGCCCGTGAGCCATGGCCGCTGAGCCTGTGCGTCTGGAGCCTGTGCTCCGCAACGGGAGAGGCCACAACAGTGAGAGGCCTGCGTACCGCAAAAAAAAAAAAAAAAAAAAAATCTGTCTGAAACATCGTTTGGTTTATCATACTGTTCACCTTTACTTAATGCCTGCAGCTAGGTAGAAAGCTCTGTGAGAGCTTTAAAGAATTGTAAAACTAGAAAAGTTGCTCTAGATAAGCATACTGCTTATGACTTTAGCAAATTATAAGCAGTTAGTTTAAAGTTTGCAGGTTGGAGCACCAATGAGAAGATAAATTGCAGTTTTTCTTAGAAAAAACCCCTGCTTTTCAACTTTTAGTTTTTGAAAACCACATTTTTAACAAATCTCCACTAAAAATGAGGCCCTGCAGTTGAATGACAACATGGACTTAGCCTTAGTATCACTTGTACTATTTCAGCGCCCCAGAATTAATCTTTTACTTCTCCTTTTTTTAAAATTGAAGTATAGTTGATGTACAATATTATATGTTGCAGGTGTATAATATAGCGATTCACAGTTTTTAAAGACTATACTCCATTTGTAGTTCTTGTAAAGAGTTGGCTATATTCTCTGGGTTATATAATATATCCTTGTAGCTTTTTTTATGCATAATAGTTTGTACCTCTTCATCCCCTACCTCTATATTGATCTTCTGTTTTTCTAATGAGAATCATAGCTTCCTTGGGGAGTTTATAGAGAAGCCCACCCCCTGTTGGGCCACACTGGGTGTTTGGTCTCCCTTCCCTCATGATTTGATAGTGGCCCTGAGGCCTGTCCTCATCTTTTCTTCTAAGACAACCTGTGCTCTTTCTGTTTTACTTGACTGAATACAATTGCAAGCAAATAGGAAAATGAGACATTTTAGTCTTCTCATTTTGCATTCCATTTACTAAACAAACCCCCAGTCCTTATTCATTATGGGAAAGTTAATCCTAGTTTATGCCAACTGAGGTATCAGTTTTGAAGGTGTTTTAAAACATGGCCCATTTTCAACTGAGAAAAACTATTTTTTTAGCTAACAATTTAAATGCTTGAACTTTAAGAAAGGTCACAATTATGAATGAGAATGAAGATTCTATCACAGTTTAAATATCCAAAAATCTGTTTTACCTTAGCTTCTTTTCTTTCTCTTGTTAACTGTTCTATTTGCCATTTCAGTGATTAGTACCATTTTCTTAGGGGGGCAAAGAAGTTGAAATTCAAATTATTATCATTGTAATTAGTCAACCGCTTTACTTATTTAAGAAAAAAGGAGAAAAAATATATATAAATTGGAAACTACTGAGTAGAATTCTGAAGATCAGTGACTTTCATTTCTAAATCCTAAATCCTTCTTGTCACAACTCAAAATACAGTAACATACCTGCCATAATGGTATGGTTAATACATAGAACTAACTTTGCCATCTAGTAATTTGAAATGTGTCATTTTAGGATGCTTTCGCTATATGTAATAGATAACTTCATAATGGCTGAAAGAATAAAGACTTAATTAGCTTGCCTAACCACAGCCTGGATGGAGCTGGGAGGTTCTGAATGGCTTTAGAAGCTGGAGGACCCAGACCATTCAATCTTTAGACTTGTCACTGCATGATTACAAAATGGCCACCTTAGTTCCAAATATCTTTGCTTCACTTAAGAGGAAGGAATGAGGCCCAGTTTAGGTCTGTCTTCTGGCAGGAAGGAGAAGATTTTGCTGAAAACCCCAGCAAACTTCCTCTTGCATTCCTCTGACTGGAATCGGGTCACATGCCAATTACTGGCAAAGTTGAATGGAATTACCATGTTGGCTTCGACAAATCGTTATGCGTACCCTGCCCTGGGGTGGGTCCACCTTCTGTTAGACAAGACTTCTACCTGCTACCTGAACAGAATACTCTTTTACCAAGAGAAAAGGGTAGCAACCAATAACAACCCCCATAAAATACAAACTGTACAATGCTAGATGACTGTTAATCACCACCTGTTGTTATATAACATCGCATTAAATGCAATAATAGTAGCTGGTATTTATAAGCCCTCATGACGTATCAGTGCTGATTTAAATGCTTTACCTGCATCATTTCCTCGAATCTTCACCATGACCCAACTTGGCGTATACCATTTGTAAGTGACAGAGCCGGGAATCAAACCTAGACTCTAGGATAAACACTAAATTATGCTACCTCTCATCATTATTTGTAATATAAAGATACTGATTAGCAGTAGGTGAAATTGATGAACCTCAGATAGGAGCAGAAGTATATTGACATGTAATTCCTAACAAGTTACCTCAGTGGTGTTTGTCAAGAAGCAGTGGCAAAGAGTTCGAGAGCACTCAAAATAAAAATTCTCTCTTTGCCTCCCTCCAGTTTCAGAAAGAGGAGAATTTTCTGACGTTTTCTTTCTTATTCCCATTCAATAAGAACTTGAGTCTGCTTTTTTTTTTTTAAAGCAAATTGTAAGGAAGAATATTACTAGATCAGAAACTTGAGCCCTTGAAGATTGTACCCAGTTCTCAGCTGAAAGAGAAAAAAACAAAGGAATGTAATAGGTTTATTAAAATCTGTTGTTAGATTAAAATGAACAAATGCAGTATTAACTTGAGGGCCATCCGACAGTAGTAGATGAAATACCCTTAATCTTGTCATTGCCCGAGAATGACAAAAATGTTTTCCTTTTTTCAGATATTTCCACTTAGGTAGAAATGTCAGTATTTTCCAATGAGGTTTAGATTTCAATCTCATTGTTCAGATTCAGCTACTAATTTGAAAGGGCCTCAGCCTGACTCACTTTACCTATCCACGGCCCCCATAAGCTAATCTTGCAATGGTCCAATAAGAAGAATTGGCTGTGTTTCAGCCAGTGTGCTAAGCACTATCTCATTTAAACTTAAATCAAATCCTACTGAGGCAAATCTCATCTCATAAAAGAAGAAACCTAAAGCAAATAAATAAATAAATAATACACACATACACACATAGAGACTTGCCCAAGGGAAGTGTGTGAATAAGTACTGGCACCTGGATTCGATTTGCTTCTGGCTCTGGAGCCTCTATTCCTGTTGGCAGCCCAGCAGGAGTCATGCCCAGCCCCCTTCTCCTGTGATGATTTCCCACCAGAATGTTTGAAAGAGGCAGGTCCTCGCTTGTTCAGCCCTCAGTGCAAGCTTGCAACTGTGATTCAGTTGCTGGGGGAACTTCTGGAATGCATGTTTCTTCCTGAAAATAGGAAAAATTCATTCTTTGACACTCTGATTGACCTGTTGCATCCAGCCTTTGAACACAATCTGTGTAGACAGCAGAAAAAACCCCCAACAAAACCCTACTAAAGTCTAATACCCAGAGATGACTTCAAGCTGGACATGGATCAAGTTCCTGCTCTTAAGGAGAGGATCGTCTAGTGAAGGAGACCTACATAAATCAATAATTCCAATCAAATATGACCAGGAACCAACCCCATGAAAGATGAAATGCATCTCTGAGTAAGAGAGACTATAGTTTTGTTTTTTTTTGTTTTTTTGCGGTACGCGGGCCTCTCACTGTTATGGCCTCTCCCTCTGCGGAGCACAGGCTCCGGACGCGCAGGCTCAGCGGCCATGGCTCACGGGCCCAGCCGCTCCACGGCATGTGGGATCTTCCCGGACCGGGGCACGAACCTGTGTCCCCTGCATCAGCAGGCGGACTCTCAACCACTGTGCCACCAGGGAAGCCCCTTAGTGACTATAGTTTGTACGTAAACACCGCTCACTGACCCCGAAGGCCGGCTTGTCTCTGTTATTTCCCTGCTTTGCTGATGCTCATCTCCAAAGCTGGGTCTTTTCTCAGCAGCCCGGTGAAGCTATGACTTCATTTCTCTCCTTCAGGTCCCTCATTGTGCTCCTTTACCTCATCACAGATGCTGCAGTTTCTCTCTTGGTCAGGCCCAGGCAAGAAACTGAGTCCTTTTCAACCCTTCTTTGTCGTTCGTTCAAAACATGGCTGAAACTTCTTGTGCTTCCCTTTCCGCATCTGGATCTCTGTCACCATCGCCTCTGCCACAGCCTTGTTCCAGGTCTTCATCACCTTCCATCTGGAGCATCAAAACTCTTCCTCTCCAGACGTTCTGCTGCCACCACCTGGCCGCCTTTCCAGGACGCTCTGGTCCTTGCCACATCCTTGAGTGATGACCTTCACCTTTGTTCTTTTAACTGTGTGCTGGCACTGAGGGTGAGGTTTCCACAGGCAGGGTTGGCGCGATGTCTATGGTAGCAAGCACCCCGAATAACTAAAGGGTCATTATGAGCTCAAAGTCATCATCTGAATTCATTGTCTTGACCATGTATATCCAAAGCGTTTGTTTTGGTAGGTTTAAGAGTTCTGTAGAATGCAGAAATGGACTCCATCTCTGACCCACGCTCTGTAATCACAGTCATGGCCCAGGGGTGGGATGGAGGGTTATTGTAATGCTGGGACTGCACTTTAAGGTAAAAGGAGTAACACGTACTACCCTGCATTTTCATGCTGCTGAGATCTGAAGAGTCTGGATTTGACGGGCATGATGCAGAAATTAAGGAAAAGCTGGCCTAAAGTTAAGTAAAAGACCACGATCTAAGTGCAATTATCTGCTAATAAAATAAATGAACTCAGGCAGAGGATCTAACTCCTCATGGAGCGTCCACACTCCAATGATGGAAGGCCCACTCAACAATCCTCAAGTGTCCCTTATACACGGAATAACAGTCATCAAACGGGCCCAATGAGCTCATGAAATATCATATTGTTCTGCCAGATAAGGCCCTTGTTTTAGGGGTGGACTCAGAGACTGTCACTTCTTGGGCCAGGAGAATGAAAGTACTCTTCAGGCTCTGGGAAAAAGATAAAGAGAAGTTGTGGATACTGTTCCTAGGCCATCCGTCCCATCTCAGTCTGTCTGATTGGACTGTGTGTTATATTGAAAGATGTCTACTCGGCTGATTTATTCAGCAGCGTTTCCATGAAGTTTCTGCTATAGACCCACACAGTGGAGAGGAGGTTAGAACGTTCTTTCTGGACAGGGTTCAACTAACGGCAAAGAACAACCCAGGCTTGATGGTGCTGGGCTGGCAAAGTCATGTGTGCTCAGAGCTTGAGTCCAAGCCTCCACCTCCTTCCTTGTAAGTGGAAAGTAAGCCACATCCAGAAGAGCCAGCCAGGAGTGTCATCCCGTTTTATTTGCTTGTATTTTTTTCTTGCTGAAAACAGAAGTGAATCACACTCTTCACGGAGCCCTGCAGCTGAAGGAAATGATGCAATGCTGGTCACGTGGCACAAAGGAAAAAGGCCCGTTATGCAAACCTAGTTCTTCGCTGTGTTCTGGTGTGAGGAGAGGTTCAATCCCCACGCAGGGAAGCGACATAGAACTGGGATCCTTAAACGTGGATCCTTTTTCTACACGGAGGAACCATGTTTTACTTCATTTTTGTCTCTTTTTTATTCTTCTGCCTTTTCCCATTGGATTCATTAATTTTGATTGTAATACAAAGTATGGAAACAATTGATTTAAGTTTGTTTGATTTACTTTTTCTGTATGATTTGGGATAGTTAGGAACATGGGCTTTGCCTTAGCCCCTAACTTGCTGTGTGACCTTGAGCCTAAGGTGCTTCAACTCTGATTCTGTAGAAAGGTTTTAGTATACATCATATATATCTTCATAAATAAAAGGTATACATGTATATTTAATATGCCTACCATAAAGCCTTACTAATTAAATGAGTTAATGTTTATGAAATGTTCAGTATACAGCCTCACTATTGTAATTGCTTGATAAATGGTAGCCATTATTATTACGAATTTATCTAATGAATGCTTGTCTAAATTCCTCTTGGAGTTAATGGTTTTATCATGCTTGCTCATTGCCAAGACAATAGGACAGGGGCCAAAGAGTCCTGGAGTCTCTTTGTGACATCTTCTTGGCTTGGATATCTGGTCTTTACCACTCCCTATAGCAGACATTTTGGTAAAGAAGTATGTTTCTGGAACTTCAGAAAATAAACCATCTGAAGAGGTCCAAGTTGAAATACCTCCCTTTCAAATTCAGCGTTGTGTGGAGTGACTGCTAATACAGCAAGGTATTAGTATGTGCTACAGTTGCAGCCTTTCCTGTAAGTGTCACATGAATTAAACCATAAGCACGTGTTTTTTGGACCTGAGCCAAAGTCCTCTCCCAAGTGTGAGTTCAGTTGTCACCTTCAGGGTGAAGTCTTCTTTGATTGCCCCACTTCCCCTGCCCTTTCTACACACCCCCATTGTAGCAATGGCCACATTGTTGTGTAAGCGTGCTTTGTGGTCTAGGTCCCTCCTGGGATAAGAATCCTCTGTCTGTTCGTCATTATATTCCCCAGACCTTTCGGGGCACACTGGCTCTTGTTAATAAAGTGTCAAATGTTGACAGAGTGAATAAAATTACCTGAATGGGTGTGGGAGGCTTATGGCCAAACTTAACTAAGCATTTATCCCATCTTGGATCAGCCCCCAGCAAGCAGTAACAATGTTTTTGTATTCGGAGGTTCTTTCTTTCACTCCAAGCGGTAACTCATCATCCACTCTCAGCTGTAAAGTCTCTTTCCTTCTGTGATCCTCACCTGTTTTCTTGGAGTGGATTTAACCTGTGTTCACAGAATTCAGGGCCGATGTGTCCATGAAACTCACAGTGAAGTGACAGTGAAATAATTATGTAGTAATCAGCCAACTTCAGGGAATATTTCTGTGGTAGGGTTTTTTGTTTTTGTTTTCAATCAGTGAACACTGTCAAAGATTACTCTTCATAGAAAAGTATTAACTTATTCCTATATTCGTCGAATTTAACTTTACTTTGAAACCTTCCAGCCACTTTTGCCAAATTGGAAGGAAACCATTCTCAGTGAGATTACTGAGCTAATTTAATTCTTTACTGATCAGGGTCTTTTTCCATGAGAGGGATGCCACTGTTTCACATTTGGAGAAATTGATTGCCTTAGTAGAAAAAAGTTCTGAACCCAAAGATTTCATCATGATGATTATGGTGGATGTACTTGGAGCATCACCCCAATTGGTCATGCCTGAATGGGCTTCAGGAAGTGCCTGCAAGTGAATCAACAGTCTTCCCCTTCTCTTCTTATAAATTATTAGATGCCTACTTGAGTAGGGCACCGGGCTGGATAGAGCACACTCGGCAGGCCTACCTCCAGCCTTCTATGGGCTTTACAGTCAGAGACAGCTGGCTTTGATGAAAGGAGAGATATAAGGAAGTCACAGAGAACAAAAATGCTGATTAGATAAATGTTCTATCTGTGCCAGGCCTTTTGCTTGGACTCAGGGATACTGACATAAATAATCATTCAGAGGATAAAGTGATTCATCTTTTTATGTGGAAGAAGGCAGAGCCTTCTAAGAGGCTGTGACATTTGAACTTGAAGAATGCCACAGAAAAGAAGGGAGAGGGCAGAGGGAAGATCACGATCAGATGCTGGGAGGTATGAAATTCATGGGTTCAGGGAGCGACAGCTGGATCACAGGGTCCCAGAAGGAGAGTGATAGACGGTAGCCATAGACAAATGGGGTCAGGTCATAAGTAGCGTTCATGAGCTGCTGAAGGGTCTGGGCTTTATCCTGAAAGCATTGGGCGAGCCCCACAGCTTTTTTTTTTTTTTTTGTGGTACGCAGGCCTGTCACTGTTGTGGCCTCTCCCGTTGCGGAGCACAGGCTCCGGACGCGCAGGCTCAGCGGCCATGGCTCATGGGCCCAGCCGCTCCGTGGCATGTGGGATCTTCCCAGACCGGGGCACGAACCTGTGTCCCCTGCATTGGCAGGAGGACTCTCAACCACTGCGCCACCAGGGAAGCCCCCAAACAGAACACTTCTTAAGAAACAAGGTTCAGGATGACCTCTCTTAGCTGCTTTTTGTTGCATCCATAGCCATCCATGGTTTGGTCCTGCTTGGACAGACAGGACCTGCTCTCACTTTTCTTTCTACCTTCTAGGGAGGGCAGTGTGCTTTCCAGGCCCATGTGTACTTCTATAAATTGCTCTAGGAGAAAATTTCTCCTAGTCTTAGGCAACTTGATGATGACATATTTTTCTGTGTTTTTGTGCTAGTTCAAACTCTGTCCCATTAGGCTAGTTGAATCAGATTCTCCCAAGGCCTCCTCCCTGCCCTTACATGAGGAAACTTCTGGAAGTTGTATTAACTTTTGTGGTCTGCCAGACATGGCAGTAACTACTTCAGAATGCCGCAGAGTGCTCTGTAACAATAAGTCATGGCAGGTGGTTCGTCATCACATAAGAAAGTAAGGCAGACATGCACCTAATTTGTCATAAAACCATACTGTAAACCTTACGCCTATACTGTCTTGTGCGCTCAATTCTCTGAATTATAACTTAAAGTTATAATTATGTATCCACCACATACAGTATTCAGGAAGACACATCAGCATGTGAACAAGCTCTTAAAAAGCTCCTTAATAATGAGGATTGTTTAAGTAGATAAACCTGTAGCGGTAAAGCTGGGACAGAAATAATATCGATACTTTATTTTATTTATTTATTTTTAAAATTTATTTTTTATTTATTTTATTTTTGGCTGCGTTGGGTCTCCGCTGCCGTGCGCGGGTCCCCTCCAGCTGGAGCGAGCGGGGGCTACCCCTCACTGCGGTGCACGGGCCTCTCATTGCGGTGGCCTCTCTTGTTGCAGAGCACGGGCTCCAGGTGCATGGGCCTCAGCAGTTGTGGCGCACGGGCCCAGCCGCTCCGTGGCATGCGGGACCCTCCTGGACCAGGGCTCGAACCCGTGTCCCCTGCAGTGGCAGGCGGACTCCCAACCACTACGCCACCACGGAAGCCCAATATCGATACTTTAAACGGAGACGTTATACAGTAAAAAAACCTCCACTCATATAGATACATATTTAAATATTTCCATCCCTTTCCAGTCTGAGAGCTCATAGTTATTGCATCCCAGGATGTAATTGGGTGAGGAAAAGAACTGTTTCCCTTTTATTTGGTTAAGGGAGGTTTTGTGGTACAAGTCGGATTTGTAAAACGTCTTTGAAAGAGAAGATGTGTTGGCAGGATTGGGAGGAAAAGGTATGTCAAGCAAAAAGTGTGTAGCTGGAGTGAAGAAGCAAAGGAGAGGAGTGGTGGGATGGCTGGCCAGAGCAGCTGAAGGGAATTCCAGAACTACCTCCTGGAATGAAATAGAAGCCCACCAAAGCTTCAGATGCACATTTGCCAGTTTAGCTTTCTGCTTGAATAGGAGCCCATTTTCCCCAGCGCTCAAAGTACTTCTGAGGTTTCAGGTGGGGATTAACTGATGAAATGATTCTGCTGTGGGCACAGTGTGAATCGAGATTGTAGTGTGCCTGTATTGCTAATGCAAGTCTGCGTGAGGAATTGACATAGTGTCGGACCGTTTTACCAGTTTTTCTTCCCACCTTGATGTGGCTTAAAAATTAAAGACATAAACAAATGAATAAATATTCATTGAGGATACACTGTGTGCAAAACACTGCAGTAGGAGCTAGGTGAATTGCAAAGAAGTGTGAGGTGCTGACCCCAAAGAGGCAGGCAAGGTGGAAATGTATATTTAGTAAGAATGACGGTGGTAATACAGTGGCTATCACAAATCCGTGTGTACTCAACTGTAATGTGGGCGAGATAGTGAGACAGGGCTAAGGGAGTATTAAGATGTTTAAAAATCTGTTTCCTAGTCAGTTTTATATTTTTGGTTTTATATGGATTTGGCTTCCATGTGGAAGCATTTAATATCCGAGATATCTTTTTTTTTTTTCTTTTTGCGGTACGCGGGCCTCTCACTGTTGTGGCTTCTCCCGTTTCGGAGCACAGGCTCCGGACGCACAGGCTCAGCGGCCATGGCTCACGGGCCCAGCCGCTCCGCGGCACGTGGGATCTTCCCGGACTGGGGCACGAACCCGTGTCCCCTGCATCAGCAGGCGGACTCTCAACCACTGTGCCACCAGGGAAGCCCCAATATGTCTAAGTTTTATAAAGCGGTAATTGGTCTAGAGAACAGCATGTACAATAGAAATATAATGCAAAGCCTTTATGCAATTTAAAGTTTTCTTGAGGCCACATTAAACAGAGTTTAAAAGCACCTGAAATTAATTTTAGTATTTTACCTAGTCCAGTATATCTAAAGTATTATCATTTTGACATGTAATCAGCATAAAAATTATTAATGAAATATGTTATATTCTCTTTTGGGGGAATAATTCAGTGTGTATTTATCTTGCACCGCCAGCACATCTAAATTTGAATACCAAATTGGTCAAAAATACTTGATCTCTATTTAGATTTCATAAAACTTAGAGTTTAAAAAAAGTAGTTTTACGTATGCAAATTATTTACCAATGTACCTAAAATTTTTCCAGTAACTGAATCAAGCATCAGGTTTTCAATTATAAACTGATTAAAATTCAGTAACTCAGTTGCACTAACCACATTTCAAGCGCTTACTAGCTATATTGGGCTGGTAATGAACAGCACAGGTAAAACGATCTTGAATTATTTTTCAGTAGGTCCCCAGACGTTTAGGCAGCAGAATCATTTCATTAAAAAAATAAAGATGTTCTAAACCTGGATTTCATTTTGGGAGTTACATTATACTGACTATGCTTAGTGGTGATTTCTGGCACTCAACTTGTTCTGCCTGCTAGATTTATGACATCTCCTTTGAATGAAGCTCTCTAGATGGGCCTAAGGAATGTTGAGTTGCTTTTAAAATGCTGCAGAAAAATCGGTGTTTTTTCGTGGGAAGCATCTGAATCCATTATTGTTGCAGATCAATAGTCTGGGTCTCCAGCTGCTTGACTTGCCCAAGCTCCCATGGCTAGTTGTGGGGCAGGTCTCCCTTAAACCTGGACTTAGGGGTCCTTGCTGCTCCTTATTTTGCCTCGTTTAGGCGCAGGCAGATCCCTGATGCCCTGCTTTGGACACTTAACGTCTTACCTGAAGGAGGACCCTTTCTCAGGCCATATTTTTTGATTCTCAAAAATATCATCAACCCCAAATCCAAAGTGGAGTGTGGAGACCATATTGTATAGACTGAATTGTCTCAAAGAATCCTGGGGCAGAGCAAGGTTGTCGAGATGAAGGAGGTGGAGAAAGAGGCTTCCTTAGTAGTAAAAATGTATGTGGCTAAGTGCCTTCTTCCTGCTCCTTCCCTGACTTGTAAAGGCAAATTTTAACTTAATAGAAAAACAACCATTGTAGTCCTCAAAATAGTGGTGCTTTTTTTTTTTTTTGCGGTACATGGGCCTCTCACCGCTGTGGCCTCTCCCGTCGCGGAGCACAGGCTCCAGACGCGCAGGCTCAGCGGCCATGGCTTACGGGCCCAGGCGCTCCACGGCATGTGGGATCCTCCCGGACCGGGGCACGAACCTGCGTCCGCTGCATCGGCAGGCAGACTCTCAACCACTGCGCCACCAGGGAAGCCCAGTGGTGCTTTTACTATGTACATTTCTATTGTATAAAGTTCTCTTTTGGAAAAGTCTCTTTTTTGCTGCTAAATAAAACCAGTAATGACGATTCATAAGCATTGGGTGGAAATGGATATGCGATACTTAGCTGAATGATTCCTAAGTGTTCAGTGTGACTGGTTTTTAGACACTCTTGGCTCCTATGTGCTTTCTTAATGAATAGTCAAAAGGGATATGAGCTAATTCCTTGGTCTCCTGGCATTAACTATTTCACCAGAATTTACATACTTTATAGAAAAGGTTAACGTTTGCAGGACCAGTCAAAACTTCAAGTTCGGAAATCTTTGTTTAAATGATGCTTTCTTAGACGCAAGTAGTTGTTTTTTGGGTTTTTTTTTTTTGCGGTACGCAGGCCTCTCACTGTCGTGGCCTCTCCCGTTGCGGAGCACAGGCCCCGGACGCGCAGGCTCAGCGGCCATGGCTCACGGGCCCAGCCACTCCGCGGCACGTGGGATCCTCCCGGACCGGGGCACGAACCCGCGTCCCCTGCATCGGCAGGCGGACTCTCAACCACTGCGCCACCAGGGAAGCCCTGGAATTTTTACTTTTTAAGAGCTCCCCAGCTTTGGGTAAATGGGCTTTTGTCAGGCCCCTCCCCCCCAAAATAAATGAGTTAAACGCAAGAAACAGGATCAATGCAATGTTCCTCCAATATAATTAAAAGACTGTAGGCCAGGGAAAGATCCAGTTAGGGATTGCACTTACAGTTGTGGGACTGCGGAATGTCTCTAAGCTGATTCATCATCAGAGAAAAGTTTTTGGAGAGAAAGCATTTAGAGTATTGCTAACACACGTAAGTTCTTTCCCTTCTCAGTAGCATAGAACCCCTTCTGATTTTCCTCTCTAAGGTTGGGCTTAAGTGCACCTGGTAATTTACAAGAGCATGGGTGATACACAGGTTTAAAGAGAGCCCCTGTATAGGTTCAGACAGTCTGTATATAGTAAGTATTGCACACCTGTTGGTAGAATACTGCTTTAACAGTGGCTGGGTTCCAGAGGCTCCCTGTGCCAAAACAAACCAGTATTTTCCTAGAGACCTTCCTGGCAAACATTTTGGGATTGCATTTGTTTGCTGCATATGTCTTCAGGTAACGACATGCTTGGCAGTGGCTACCTACAACTAGAAGCCTGTTTGATAGCCATTGCCTCCAAGCATAATGACACATTGTCTTTTAAAGGTTCTCTGCCCTTATGGTTTTCACAGGCAAGGGGCAAGGGGCAAGGCTGCATGTGATGTTTGCTTATGTTGTACTTAATTTGGTTCCTACCCTAAGATAGCCTCAGAGGTTCTTTGTCTCTGAAAGGTTTGTTAATCCAAGTGAATGAATATATTCTGTACTATGTTATCTCATGGAAAAATAGTGAAAAGAGATAATCCTCCTGACACTGGCATCTATCATTAACTGCCACATTTCTGTGGTAATATTTTAACACTTGTATTTACTAAATTTCTAGAAAGACTAGTGTGCATATGATTATGCAAATAAAATGTAACGTCCTATTACTGAAATATTTCATTAAATATATCCCAAATTGGTTTTAAAGACTCAGTGAGAAATGTTGAGTTTTTAAGGCCAATGATGGGAAAAAAAAGAATTATCAGCTTAGGGCTTCCCTGGTGGCGCAGTGGTTGAGAGTCCGCCTGTGGATGCATGGGACGCGGGTTCATGCCCCGGTCCGGGAAGATCCCACGTGCCGCGGAGCGGCTGGGCCCGTGAGCCATGGCCACTGAGCCTGCGCATCCGGGGCCTGTGCTCCGCAACGGGAGAGGCCACAACAGTGAGAGACCCGTGTACCGCGAAAAAAAAAAAAAAATTATCAGCCTGAGTTTCTTATGACTTTAGGGTTTTGACTGATATAGGTTGTGTTCAGTGTCACCACTTTAAATGCTGACTTTTTCTTCAAGCTGGAAAAATTTGAGTTGGTGTCTAAAGGATATTTTTTGCTTCCCATAATATAATAGATTGTACATTAAGGAAGGTGAATACAGTCTAATAGGCTACGTTTGATGAGAGTGGTTATATAATCTAACCTTCATGCCAGTAAAGTAGCATGAAGTAGTATCAGTCGGTCAGTAGCCTAGAAACAGTCTTTGCCAAAACAATAAGGTTAACTAGACACACTGAGGAACGTCCTTGCAACTTGTAAGCTTGTGAAGATAGAAGCAACCAGTTTGGACTTTCACTTGCCCTTAAAAATATTTGCAGTCAAGCCACCATGCCACACAGAAACAGAAAGGAAATTTTTATGAATATTAGATTAACTTTTTTTTTTAACATCTTTATTGGAGTATAATTGCTTTACAGTGGCGTGTTAGTTTCTGCTTTATAACAAAGTGAATCAGTTATACATATACATATGTCCCCATATCTCTTCCCTCTTGCGTCTCCCTCCTACCTTCCCTATCCCACCCCTCTAGGCAGTCACAAAGCACTGAGCTGATCTCCCTGTGCTATGCGGCTGTTTCCCACTAGCTATCTGTTTTACATTTGGTAGTGTATATATGTACATGCCGCTGTCTCACTTTGTCCCAGCTTACCCTTCCCCCTCCGCGTATCCTGAGGTCCATTCTCTAGTAGGTCTGTGTCTTTATTCCCGCCTTGCCCCTAGGTTCTTCGTGACCATTTTTTTTTTAGATTCCATATATATGTGTTAACATACAGTATTTGATTTTCTCTTTCTGACTTACTTCAATCTGTATGACAGACTCTAGGTCCATCCACCTCACTACAAATAACTCAATTTTGTTTCTTTTCATGGCTGAGTAATATTGCATTGTATATCTGTGCCACATCTCTTTATTCATCTGTTGATGGACACTTAGGTTGCTTCCATGTCCTGGCTATTGTAAATAGAGCTGCAATGAACATTTTGGTACATGACTCTTTTTGAATTATGGTTTTCTCAGGGTATATGCCCAGTAGTGGGATTGCTGGGTCGTATGGTAGTTCTATTTTTAGTTTTTTAAGGAACCTCCATCCTGTTCTCCATAGTGGCTGTATCAATTTACATTCCCACCAACAGTGCAAGCGGGTTCCCTTTTCTCCACACCCTCTCCAGCATTTATTGTTTGTAGATTTTTTGATGATGGCTGTTCTGACCGGTGTGAGATGATTAGATTAACTTTTAAAGTAATAAAAAGCATCAACTTTTAAAGTCATCATTCAATTAATATGAGGGTTATTATGGTACTGTCAATTAAGCATGCCAACAGTCCAGTGTATGTTATTGATTAAACTTAGATTACATTAATATCGTTTAAAATGCATGACATTTATGTAACATCATCGGGGAACAAATGATCTCTGAGTAAATTTCTCCAAGTCATGAAGCTTAACCCTTGAAGTATCAAAACATTTCAATTGAATAATTTTGAATAGAATTCTTTGTAAAGCATACTTTATTATTCTCTGTATTGTATCTGTGCTATTGTATGCTATCATAATTTAGCCATGTCTAAATGAATTCAGATCATCAGCACATGTATTCATTATTAAAGATTCATCACATATGGCTACCTTTAGGGCTCTTGAAATGTTAAGGGCTCTCTGTTGTTATACTAAAATATCCTAAGGCTGCTATCCTTCCAAAGTTTTATGTCTGCTTTTTGTCGTTGTTTTCTGATTTTTCTATCCATATCAGCCATGAGCTGACAGCTGTCACTTACTCAACTGTTAGTGTGCCGTAGGAGCCTTCACCCATCCGTGATCTGATGTTTTCAGTCTAACATAAATTGAGGCAAGGTCAAGATGGTTAAAATGATGTGTACCATAGGAGAAATAAGCTCTGAGTGGAGATGGGTGAGGTGAGGTGGGAATTCTTAGTAACAAAGACTCTGAGCTTTAATGGATGGACTTTGTGTCATCTGTTTTGACTCTAAAAGACACCTTCTGTTATTCATTAATTCAACTCTACTAGGCATCCAAAGATGAAAACAATGTGGTTTATGCCCTAAGGACGTTCCCCAAACTGGTAAGGGCCAGGGTACCACAGAAGCATGAACAAACCATGGAGGGCATCAAAGGAAACTAGACTCTCTGGCATTCAGCTGGGTTTGGGATATGTGAAATTTTTGGATTAAAAAGTAGATTACTTGGGGGCTCCTCCTAAATGTATACAAAAACAAATACTCTAAGGTTACGATTGTTTAGAAGTTCCAATTCATAGTAAGGAAGGTAGTAGAATAAAAATAAGTGTAGTGAGTCTGGAGTCTGACAACCCTGTATTTGAATGACCTTGAGCAATCTTATTTTTAATCCTTTTCATCAACTGTAAAATGGAGTTGGTAATGCCTACCTTATAAGGTTGCTGTGAGGACTGAATGAAGTAATACATGAAAAGTGCCTGGCAGAGCACCTGAATCCAGTCCCATGTCTCACTAACGTTAGTTCTTTTTTCTACCTCTTTCTCTCTTGCACTTCCCTTAAATGCTGTTTGGTAATTGGTATCTGTAAAAAGAGTGAAAAAACAAAATGATAGATACTTTTTTTCTTATTTGTATGAGGCTCTTTTAAGTAACTTTTTTTAATTGAATGACAGTCATATCACTTGAAAGGTTGATCTAATAATAGCACTAGAGACTTGAAGCTGACAAAGTGCAAATTTTCAGTTGAGTCTTGATTCCAATTTAGATCCAGAAAGAGGAAAATTGAAGAATTCTTATTACTCAAAATTCAGATACCTCCCTAGGCACACTTGTAATTGTTTTGGCCCCATTTAGTAAAACATAAACCAAATGCCACATAGGTACCTCAGTCAACTCTTAAAAAAAGGCGTTATAAACCCTGGATGTGTAAGACACAGTGGTACCACGGGGGCATCTTTGCTGGCGTTTAGCTTGCCTGAAAACACTTGGAGTGTTCATTTTGGTAATGTGGACATTTTTCTCCTTCCTGTGAAATGTTTCCATTCATCAGTCAATTCCCCATACCATGCTGTTTTGTAATTCCAACCTATATTGCTAGAGCAAACCTTCAGTTACCCTGAGCAAATCAAAAATAGAAAATGACTTGGGTTTTGTGCTCTTCACAGCTGTGTTAGTGAAGAAATAGATTTTCACTGACCCTCATAAAATTTTTCTGTCGGAAATAATGCCCATTGAAAGATCAGTTAGTTACACTTCTATTTCGTTTTTAAGTGAGTTTGCATTTTCCTTCTCAATCTCATTGGCCTAAACCTGTTTTCTTTTGAAGATAGAACACTCAACGCTCACCAATGTTGGCTCCTTCTTGGTGTTATAAATTAAGTTTTTAACAAGTCGATTTCGGCTGTGCCTTTTAAAATATATAACTATAGATTTAAACCCAATCACTTTCCTTTACTCGTTACGTTAACAGATGTTCAGTGTTTCGTTTTCCTTAAGGGTGTATAGTTTCTCACTGACTCTTGGCTTCAAATAGGGATTCTCTGCTGTTGGTTTTGTCTGTAAGAACTTAAGCTGTTTAAAGCTGTTCACACTTGTGGCCAAGAGATCCTGGTTCCCAAAGCAACGGTTTATCACCCACCCTGTGTTATCTTTGCTCTTGTATTTCTTTGGTCACAGGAACACGCTTGCAGCCCGGTGGGTCGGCTCCATGGGTCGTGCGTGGAAGCGGAATGCGTGAACTGTTTGTGGTGAGCTGTGGAGGTCAGGCTCGTGTTCCTGGAGTGCTCTAAGCAGCTTGACTAATCCGGTAGCATAGTATGTTCTTGCGGTTAAATATAGACATACAGGCGCTTTGCTAGTTGTGGGTCACTGTCTTACCGTGCAGCTAAAAATTGTCCCATCGGTATGAACAGTGTTCCCTGGACGGAAGGCCTGTTTTAGTTTGTCTTCTACTGTAGGTCTTTAGTACCTGACTAAAAATACACCTTGGGCCAGAAATAAAAGAGCCCTACCTTGTGGCCGAGACACTTACGGTGGCAGAGAGCAGCAGGGTCATGGCCTTGGTCATTCTGTTTTTCTGCGTTGGAACACAGTCTGTGTAACGGTTCCAGACTGTGCGTTCGGGTCCTTTTCAGGCTCATGGAGATTACAACAGCTTGTTGGAGACGATCCTGTGTGATCAGCTTCATAAAAGGGCTTGGTAGGTATGAAAGGCTGTTAATTGTGCAGAGTGGGTAACTGGTTATTAAGCGCTGGGTGTAGGGAGGATTTTCCTAAAGGTTACCATGGATGGGGGTGGGAGGGGCACCTGCATCTCCGTGCAGGGAATTACTTATAATGTCACTGTTCAGAGACAAGAATAATACCCTTTGGGGTTTCTGTTTGGGACTGCAGTGTTTCTGAGGTAAGGTTTGGTCAGTTTTATACATGAGTCTATGGAACAACAAAGCCATGATGTCATGGAATTTTTCTGTGCACTGAAGTTTCACTAAAAGATTCGATATGACTATCTGTTCTATAAAATTGCTAATCTGTAAAAATTGCTAACATGTATTTGGAAAATAGTCAATACCATCACATTCAATATTACAGCAGAGGTAGGGTTTATGCTTGATTTCTTCTAAATACTGTTGTAAATATCCTTATTTGTTTTCTTTCAAACATTGAAATGGGCCTAAAGCAGTTTTTCCTTTGCTTTTGGCCTAGCCTTCTCCAACATTTAAAAGATGTTTTTTCTTTTTTATGAACTAAAAAACAGGATACCATATGTTAACCAACATTAACTGGGTCCAAATTGCATGCTGCTGCTTTTTCTTTATCCAAGTAATAGCCTGGTTACATTAGCTCTAGCATAACCTTGTAAGCAATATTGTACAGGAGTTCCAAAAATTTAATGAGAGGTAACTTCCATGACACAGAGTTAATTACATGCATCTTGGATATCCACCATTTAACTTTCTATTTAATGAAGGTGGAGGAAAAGTTAATTTGTAAATGGTAAAGGCACAACAAACTGCTCTAATAGAGAAGAAACATTTTGTTTATTAATGATTTGGGAGATTTAATTACTTGTTAATTATTGTGCACTATCTCTAATGAGACTGTTAGATATTTACATATAATATCATTCTGTTTCTAGGAATAAAATCTCTATTAGTCATTAATTTACCCCTTATGGTTTATAAAAGTGGAGTGTATGTTAGGAAACTTTTCCTCTCAAGAGATTTTTTTTTTCATGTATAACAAGCATACAAGTTAAAAGACAAAACATATGGATGCATTTGGAAAAAATGCTGCATTGTAATAGGACTTATGTGAAATGCTTAATACTTTTGTTGTTTGATGTCTCTTGGAAATGTTACCGACCCTTGCTGTGTTACCACTGGACAGACCCCTCCCATGCTCTGCTAGCCATCTCAACTTCTCCTTAACTCATTGTCTTTCTTGCTCACAATATATAAACTTAACTGCTAAGAGATCAGTAACAACTAATATGTTTTCTGTGAATCGGTAGATTTATCATTGCCTTAGATGATAAACTTGTGGTAGGCATGTATCAAGTGAATTTTACAGTCATTGTACAGTTCCGTAACTACTTAAGAATTTAATAAAACCTAAAATATTTTTTATTAAATGAGTTGACATCTAAATAAATAAGCACATATGAACCAGGAATTTAATAAATATTTTGATCTTGACAAAATCAAAAACTAACCAGACTATAAAGGATTTCAGTTATTCAGTTAGTTCATGGACAAATTATAGAGTTTCTATTGTATACCCTGCACTGGAAGTCCTTCTCTCACTCCAGATGTTGCAAGCATATCTTGTGTTATCATACGTATTAATAATGTATGTGCATAACATCTATATTATACATATGTATATGTAGATTATTGCATACATATATATGTGTATATATTTTATAGTAGAATGCGTATTGTAATGTATATTATACTGATGTGTATGTATTTTTTTTGCACAGTAACATGCTTTAATTAAATTAATTTATTTATGTATTTAATTGGGGTATAGTTGTTTTACAATGCTGTGTTAGTTCCTACTGTACAGCAAAGTGATGTAGAGTTCCCTGTGCTATATAGCAGGTTCTCATTAGTTATCTATTTCATACATATTAGTGTATGTATGTCAATCTCAATCTCCCAATTCATCCCACCCCCTGTATGTATATTGTTTTATGATATATACTATATTAACAAAGACATACGTAGGATCGGACTCCTTTTCAAGTCCCCTCACCTCCCGCCCTGCATCATGTAGTCTCCAAGGGTATCCTGAAGGGAACAGCTAAAACTTTGGTTCGTGACCTTTAATGTCAAGAAGGGGCAGTGCCTGGCCCTGCTTTCTGGTGGCCGTCCCCGCACATCCAGCCTGCCCTGTCTTCATTGTCACTTCAGGTTGGGTCCCTGTGTCACGCGCCCACTCATGCAGCTGCAGAAACTTCTGTTCTCTTACCCTTGATTCTGGCTTACATATGGTTCTAATAAAGTAGTTCAAGAAGCTGGGTCTGTCCTTTTGGGTGGACCTGAGGCTACCGCCTAGACAGCAGCCTACAAATGACTGCTGTTCCTGTAGCCTCTAGAGCCTTCTTGGCCATGCCCCACAGTGGGAAACACATTTTGCGTTATGACCCAGAGCACACACACACATACATATCTGTGGGCACAGACAGAGACTGGAAACAAAAGTATCATGAAACAGTGCTTCGCCTCACTATGCAGGGTGTCATCGCTCTGCTGTTTTTTCTTCTACACTTTTCTATTTCATTGCAGTCATGCTGGTCAGCACCCACTCGGTTGGTTTCATGATTGAGTAATAGGTCCCAACCTGCACTTGACAAGCTCTGCTGTAAAGATTTCATAAGCCAGGCCTCCTCAACACACCATTAGTCAACTTCTCCACCGAAATGACATGCTGTCGTCCTTGATATAACATTCTCCTCCTGGGCATCTTGGTGCTTTATTTGTCAGTGTCCTGTTAAGTGGCAGAAAGAGCTCTCCCAGTAGACTTGATGTGAGTCTTGGGTTGAATATCAAGGTGCTAGGCTGGAGACAGTTCATGACCTTATATACCTTAATGCTTCCTTCCTCCTTAATGCAAGAACTATTTACTGAGTACTGGCTATTAAGCTGGAAAGTGAGGATACAAGAGGACTTACACAAATTCTTTGCCCTTGTTGTACTTAAGTGTAGTAGAGGAGACAGATAGAAAACAAGTACAAAATATATCACTAAATATCAAGAGGTGGCCGGCACTCTGCAGGAGGGCAAAGCTGGGTAAAGGGGATGGAAGCTGTCAGTAAGAGGAAGTGCCAAGGAGTGTCTGGCCAGAAGAGCCTCTAATAAAACCAGAAGGAAGTGAGCAAGTGAGCCACCACGAGGCATCCTTTCCCCCCACTTTGCTCTCATTCTCTTCTGCCTTGAAGGCTTCTCTGACTGTATCTACCATCAGTAATTTCTAGGTCTCAGTGTCACCACGCCAGACGGTCCTGCCCTGACCCCATAGTCACAGATATGTCCACCCTGTCTGTCTGTCTCTCTCGTAGGATTTTTTTTCATTGGAGTATAGTTGATTTACAGTGTTTCAGGTATACAGCAAAGTGATTCTGTTATATATATGTATGTTCTTTTTCAGAGTCTTTTCCATTATAGGTTATTACAAGATATTGAATAGAGTTCCCTTTGCTATACAGTAGGTCCTTGTTGTTTATCTATTTTATGTACAGTAGTGTGTATCTGTTAATCCCAAGTCTGTAATTTATCCCTCCCCTGCCCCCCTTTCTCCTTTGGTAACCATAAGTTTGTCTTCTATGTCTCTGAGTCTTTTCCCCTTTTTCTCTCTTCAGCAGCCCTCATAGCACTTCGATTTGTGATTCTGTTTCTGGGTGTGTTTATTATGTAATGCCTGTCTCCCCCACATACCCCACGTACCATCAGCTGTATGAGGACAGGAGTCGTACCTGCCTTCTCCCCCCCTGCAGCTGGCACATTGCTTGGAGCAGAGTGGGCTTTTAGTAAATAGTTGATGACCGAATCAATGAACAAATTAATGAATGCTCTCCTAAATTCATGTGCTCGTCCATTGGCTCATCAACCTGACACTGCCTTGTGGCATCGTGTGACTGAATGTACTAAATTTTAAAAATCTTTCAAATTGTCACTTTAAATTTGTCTTTGTATTCTCCGCTGAACTTTGCAGAGCACCTTATCCATATTAAGGACTCATTTATAGCAAATTGATTAACTGATGGCATTCATAGTATTTTCAGACAGAAATATTTCTGAAATATCATAACATAAGTATGAAAAAGGACACCTAGGGGAATGACATCCCACCTGTATTCACCCTTGCTGTGTGTTGTAAGTGTAAACGCTCCAAGATACACACCATTCGCTCCAACACAGTTAATGTGAAAGGATGTAGCTGGACTTGAAATCTTAGTGAACATTCTAACTTACGTGATCAAACCTAGATTATAGATGGTGTTCAGTTTTCTTAGACAATAATTTATTTTTTGAATTGAGGTTCTAAGGTAGCATTCCTTCATTATTGCCCGCTATAAGGCAATAATGGAAACTTTTTACAAATGAGCCTTATCTTTTAAAAATGTTCTATTACGAAAAATTTTCAAACAAACACAAAAGGAGAAAGAATAGTACATTATACAACACATCCCCATCACTCAGATTTAACAGTTATCAAGATTTAATCATGTTTACTTCATGTACACCGTTTTTCTCTTAAGTATTTTGAATCAAATATGGGCATCATTTCATTGAATTCTATATAATCAGTATACTGTCTAGAAAATATAGGTATTTTCTAACCTACCCACAGTGCCGTTATCATTCCTAACAAAGTTAACCATGATTCTTTGATATTACCTAATATCCAGTTCATATTCAAATTGCTTTGATTGTCATTTTTCAAAATGTCTTCCAGCAGTTGGTTTGCTCAAGTCAAGATTCAAAGAAGGTCTGCACATTATATTTGGTTGTTCTGTCTCCTAAGTCTCCTTTAATCATACTATTTTTATCTCTTCCATTGATTGGTAGACACTAGTGCACTTTTCTTATAAAATGGACCCAATTCTGGATTATTTCTTTTGCTTCCTTAGGGTGACATTTAACTTGATCCTACATCCCCATTGTTTCTTGTAAATGGATATTAGCTCTGCTGTTTTGAAAACTTGATGAGGAGGGACATAGGGCAAGATGCAATTCCCTCTCTGCCCTGCTGCTCTGTTCTAGTGTTAGGAGACTGGGAACCCCTCTGCTATTCCCAGGAGTACCTAGCCAACAGTTTTCAGTGCTTGGGGGGAGAAGAACTCTGACCAGCATCCTGCCACAGGGGGGGGGAATTTTGAGAAAGCTTCTAGAGTCAGTATTCTAAACACGTTTCTCCAACGCCTTAACCATTATAACATCTCACCAGGGAAACATACCTTGCATGACTTTCTTATTGGAAGATCGTGATGTGACAGGATTTCAGATCACCTCTGTGAGATTAGGACCTTCCTTTCTGCTCTGATGGGCCCCATGCAGGTTCCCACCTTCATTGTTTTTCTCAGAGTTGGCACAGTGGTCTTTAATTTGTGTTGTCCTCAAACAGCCCTTTTTTCAGCCCATCCTACACAACAATATCGATCAACATTCCTCCCAGAAACCTGCTAGCTCCAGATAGAATCCAAACTCGTTGACTTGTCATCCAAGACCTTAATTCTAATAATAAGAATTAAAAACCTACATTTTTTTCAAGAGTCAAAGATTTTTATTAGGATGATGAAAAAACTGTAAAGTACTGAATACTTTTAAATGTTATAAAAAGTGGGTAAGGCACTGAATATTTATTATTGACATGATATAATGGCAAAGAAAAAAGACTAGAGAAGAGGAAGTTGTCATTTGGATAGAAAATTCCCCTTATTGCCTCCTCATTAAAAAATTATGCACAGGGGCTTCCCTGGTGGCACAGTGGTTAAGAATCTGCCTGCCAGTGCAGGGAACACAGGTTCAAGCCTTAGGCCGGGAAGATCCCACATGCCGTGGAGCAACTAAGCCCGTGTACCACAACTACTGAGCCTGCGCTCTAGAGCCCGCGAGCCACAACTACTGAAGCCTGTGTGCCTGGAGCCCGTTCCCTGCAAAAAGAGAAGCCACCGCAATGAGAAGCCCGTGCACCTCAATGAAGAGTGCCGCAACTAGAGAAAGCCCGCACACAGCAACGAAGACCCAACGCAGCCAAAAATAAATTAAATAAATAAATAAATAAATAAATAAAAATTATGCACAGGAGGAGGTCAAGATGGTGGAGTAGGAGGTCGAGGAACTCACCTCCCTCAGTGATCTCACCAACAGTACGTCTACATGTGGAACAGCTCCCACTGCAAACCAACTGGAGACTTGGAGAAAGACAAAAACCTACATTTTTATAGGACTTAGGAGTTTAAGTTTTTCATATATGTACTTGTTCAGTGATTTCATTCACACAAAGGCTGTGTACTGTGGAATCAGATGGGTGTATTTCCATTAAGTAAGCACAATTGTTTAATTATGCCAGGCATTGTACTCAGTGCTTGAGATAAAGACAAGATGTGGTCCTGTTCTTGAGAATTTCTCAGTTCCTTGGTGAAGACAGAGTCTGTGCACGTGTGCTGTGATGGGGATGCGTGGTGGGCGGGTGAGGGAGGACAGGACAAGGAGAGACCCTCAGCAGATGCCTCCAGGCACCTGCCGTGCTGAGCCCTCGCCTGGGTTGTGCCTTTCTCATCTCTACCTGTCAGAGTCCTACCTGTCCTTTAAGCCTTGGGTCAGATGCCATCTATTCCACAAAGTCTGGCGAATCAGTGGCCCGGAACAGAGTTGATGCCTCTGTCCTTCTAGGTCTATTACAGGGTTTTGTGAAAGGCAGGCTCTCAGCACCTAATGTTTTTGAAAAAATGTTGACACGAGTCCTGAATTTACAGCTAGGCATGAAGCCAGGTTTCCTCTTATGTCTACCTGATGTGTAGGGAGTTGCCAGTCTCAGAAAGGTGGGTGGGAACCAGAGCAGAAATGGAGGTAGAACTGGAAGGGTCAGGAGTATTTGTCAAGGTTTCCTCTAGAGAGAAGACAGACAATGGAATCTCACTGGTTTATATTAATTCCAGGGAAGGCAAGTGTTGATTACTAAGTGTTTGAATAAGTGATGTTTTATGCGGTGTCAGTGCATTTTTTTGTTTGTTTGTTTGTTTTTGCGGTACGCAGGCCTCTCACTGTTGTGGCCTCTCCCATTGCGGAGCGCAGGCTCAGCGGCCATGGCTCACGGGCCCAGCCGCTCCGCAGCATGTGGGATCTTCCCGGACCGGGGCACGAACCCGTGTCCCCTGCATCGGCAGGCGGACTCTCAACCACTGCGCCACCAGGGAAACCCGTCAGTGCATATTTTTATACAGTCATAGAATACTGGAGCTAGAAAGGACAACGAGGCCTGGCCTCTTTAAGAAGGACAGGTAAGGAGAGCAAAGACCAGTTGCTGCAGGTTCCTCTCCCAGGGACACACACAGCTGTGCTGGGACTCAGACCTTGGACTCTCCATTCAGTGCTCTTCCTCTGTTTTGCCTACAAAGCTTTAACTTAGTTGGAGTTCATGAAGCATATCAGTTTTGCTATAGGCAAAACGAATGAAAAACACTTCTAAGAAACACAATTAGAAACAAAATGAAAAAAATAGTAATGATAATAAAAACTTGCATTTTCAAAAAAAAAAAAAAAAACAAAAACACTTCTATCAACTGGATTAATTGGTCCCCTTTGCTTTCCTCAGAGATCTCAGTATATGGTCCCCAGGCCAGCAGCATTGGCATAACCTGGGAACTGGTTAGAAATGCAAATTATTGAGCTCCACCCCAGAGCCCCTGAATCAGGTAGGGCCCAGCCTTCCAGGAGAATCTGATGTGCAGAGTTTCTGAGCACCCCTGATTCACATCAAAAGGTAGCAAATCTTTTTCAAAGCTAACATAAAAGAATGCAAGGCCTTGTCCAATGTATCATCGATTTTAAATTAAGGAATTTCAAATTAATGAGACTTTACTGCATAAAATGAGCCATAAGAGGAAGACAGTAGAAAGGAGAAAATACAAGAAAGAGAAGAGGATGGCCAGTGAGGGCCACATGAATGAGAGCCACTTGTCAGTTCTGTTCGGGAGAAGACAGAAGTTGAAGTTGAGGATTATCCCGCCTCTAGCAGGTTATTCTATCTCCTTTTGGTGAGAATGGACCTTGAAATGTCAATGTAACCTCATCTTCCTTTGCTCACAGATCTTGGCAAACATTCTCTCAGGCTCTGATGACAGTACTTACTTGGAAGATCAGGGGAAAGTCCATGTAATTGCATCTTAGCAGATGACAGACGTTTATAAAGGAAATCACTCAAGTGTTACTGTCATTTCTCTAAGATAAAATACTGGAAGGTAAAGGAAGAGAGAAAGAAAACAGGGCAGTGACTTGATGCTTACTGTCTCTTTACTGAACTTTTTCACTCTCTCCAAGGTGTTCAGTCTTTGGGAGACCAAAGACAAAGACGGTTTTGAGAGGCAGCAGATTGAAGTAAACACAGAGAACTGTGCCTTCAAGTTCACTTGCTTCTTCTTAGGATAACAACCAGTTAAAGGTTATATCATCAGGAAAGAATAGTCTCTAGACCTTTCTAAGGTGTGTCATTAATCAGATTTCATATATTTATATGGGTCCTCAATTCTTTTTTTTTTTAAGATTTTTTTGATGTGGACCATTTTTTAAAGTCTTTATTGAATTTGTTACAGTATTGCTTCTGTTTTATGTTTTCGTTTTTTGGCCGCGAGGCACGTGAGATCTTAGCTTCCCGACCAGGGATCAAACCCGCACCCCCTGCGTTGGAAGGCAAAGTCTTACCCAATGGACTGCCAGGGAAGTGTCGGGTCTTCAATTCTTGATTCTTTTTTGTACTCCTAGCCTTTCTTAGCCTCCTCTAATGCCTAAAAGATGCATTCAAGGTGAAGAAGACATACAACTTGGCATGGGACCCATGTCTGGAGGTTGTATGAGTCTTTCTAGAAAATAACCATCTATACTAATCCACAGGAAGCCTCATTCTCCAAATTACAACATTTATATTTTATCTTGTCATCCCTTGAAGTCCCCAAACTAGTTTATACCAGGGGAAAAAGCCTTGTGGGTGGGTAAAGGGACTTATATTATTTAGTCTTCATCGCAAGCAACTGCTATGTTTTAAGATGGGGTGATACAGGAAGCTCACAAGATATGCTGTCAGGTAAACATGGGTTCAGATCCTGAGTCAACCACTCTGTGACCTTGGGCAAATCATGTAACCTCTTTGAACCTACATGGTCTTAACTGTAGAAGGGAGATTGTTTGACCTTCTAGGATTATTTTTGAGGATTAAAGATATTAATTGTCCTAGAGATATCTTGTGAACCCTGAAACTTGAAGGAACACAATTTGAGAACTATAGAATTGAGAGCTAAATAGTGTAAGAGAAAGCAGGAATATATTTAATCAACAAAAATGGGAGGAACATTTCACATTATTAGAACTTTATGGAAATTAATTAAGCAGAACTTAACATGTCATTGAATATATTTCCCTTCCAAGGCAAAAATTATTTGAGTATTTTTGCCTAGTAGTCTTTTATTGACCTACTTTGAAATATATACTATTATTTAGGAATCTTCTATCCCTTAAATATTTTTCTGTTGCTCAAGCTAATTGTTTCTTCTTATCCCAATATCTTTCACTTCTCCTTTTTATTTATTTATTTTTGGCTGCATTGGGTCTTCGTTGCTGTGTGCAGGCTTTCTCTAGTTGCGGCAAGTGGGGGGCTACTCTTTGTTGTGGTGCGTGGGCTTCTCATTGCAGTGGCTTCTCTTGTTGCAGAACACAGGGTCTAGGCACACGGGCTTCAGTAGCTGTGGCACACGGGCTCAGCAGTTGTGACTCGTGGGCTCTAGAGCGCAGGCTCAGTAGTTGTGGCGCATGGGCTTAGTTGCTCCGTGGCATGTGGGATCTTCCCAGCCCAGGGCTCGAACCCATGTTCCCTGCATTGGCAAGCGGATTCTTAACCACTGTGCCACCAGGGAAGCCCTCCACTTCTTAATAATACTCTTCAGAGGAAAATAAATCATCTGATCATAGTTGGAGGGTTTTTTCTTTTCGTCCTAATTTACTTTCCATGACCTTCAGGGTTTCTGGTCATTTTGAGTACTTGCAGTCCCTTTAAAATGCCATTTCTTAAGCACCCTCATAAATGCATTAGTGGACAATTTATTATTGGTCTATACACAGTGTGACACGTTCTCACAGTAGCTGCGTCATCCTTGGTTTATGTTTTATGCAATGTTCCTGTAATCCCAGTAAACAAAATAAGTCTTACAGGAAAGGAGGGATTGAGGGGGGGACGTATGGCCCTAAAGAAGGACCCAGTTCTTGGTTACAAAAGGGGTTTGCTCTCCAAACCTCTAAAATGAGCGAGGCACCGAGAGCTGGCAGAAAGAATAACGTATATCCAACTGTGAACAAAGAAATCTAATCAGTTTACTCCTATTTTGAAAGATAAGGTTACTTAGATCTCTAGAAAATAAAGTTGTTTAAATAGACCTTCATTTCTAGGAGGAGTACCTACTTTGAACAGTTACTACATACTATCTCAGGATACTTAAAAAAAAAAAAAAAAAAAGTAAACCATTTTCTTTTTCAAATGCTCACAGTGTGGCTCCAGTAATGGAAACATCAGAAAAAGCGCTGAGTGTTTTGAAAAGCTGGCTCGTTGCTTGTCTGTCTTTGTAAGCTGCTGAAGAGCTGGCAGAGATGTCCCCTTTTCTGAGTCCTGTACTTTGTGAAGGAGGTGAAGAAGCCGTGTGTCTGGTCAGCATTTTGATTCATGCCCTTCACAGGCTGGTTAAAATTCTCATTTCCAATCCAACTGACACAGATACAGGCAGGCCATAGGGATGGATCAGAAAAGCAGACCCTGCCTGAGCCAGGTGCTCTGGGTTTTCTGGACACCAAGAATGCACGTGTCTTTCATCCCTCTCCACAACAGTTGTAGACTGTAACATCTAAGCACCTTTGGGCAGATAGACAAGAGCAGGTTCCTCCATTTGCTCACTCAATTTAATTTTCCCTTTGTCTTTTAGAACGTATTGCAATCTAACACATTTTGTGTGTGTGTGTGTATACACACACACATGAAATTGCTGATTATATGACCCTGCCTCAGTAAACTGTAAACTCCATGAGGGCAGGACCCATCTGTTCACTGCTGTCTTCCCAGTGCCTAGAACAGAGCCTGAAGCCTCAGCCCTCATTCATTAAATATTGGTTGAAGTGAATGGGTGAAAGAATGAATGGATGGTAGGCTATAATGAGCGATGGTATTAACGTGTCTGAAAACCTAACTGAGAAAAACAGTTTTCTCTCCTGTAACATAGATCGCCACTTCTAGCCTCTGGGGCACTTACACAAGGAAACTCGTTACAGCCTCTCCTTTCCTTAGTGTCGCAATAAAAATGTAGCTGCACCATGAGTTTTGAGGCTGTTTGTGCTGGTGTTGCAGTTAGGAGGTTAGGAATTCGTGGAAGTGTGGGTAACTCAGGGAAATTGTACTGAAGACCGTAGCCAGCTAAGAGCAGTCAGGCTAAAAATTAAGGTATTAGTTGATGAAATTAGGGGGAAAAAGAGTCACCCTCAAAAGATCATCACTTGCGGTCAGAAATAGATCTAATAAAGAGGTAACGAATGGGCCGCAAAAGCCTAAAACAGACTTCTAACAGATTAAGGAATGGAGCCTGCTGGATAGAAGAAGTAGACACCCAGTAAAAGGGGGAAAACACCTCCTGAAACCATCCAGCAGAACCAACTGAAACAGAATTTAGAATGAAAGTAATAAGATAGCATCAACAAAACCCATTTAAGACCGAAGAAGAATTAGAACATGTTTCATCCGAGATTAAAATGTAAATGGGAAAATATAAGCAAAGCAAATTTCCAAAGATTCAATAGTTAGAGGCCTGATTAATATCTGAAAGTGATGCTCTTCTCTTCAACCCCACCTCAGCTCCCCACCCGCCCCTAGGAACACTGGTTTCAGTGACTTCCTAGGGACATTGAGCTGTTGTGTGAAAATAGGAAGATGAGGTGAAGAAGAAAAGGAGAGAGGATAAAGGCAGATGGAGTTGAAGCTTAAAAATCCATCACATACAGGAAATTTAAATGAGAAAAGTGTTTACTCCAAGTTAAATAGTTCCTTCAACTTGTCTTTAGGTGGGGAAGAGGAGATGATGACCTGTCAGGATCCTTTTATCCTAAGGGATCCATATTTCCAGAGGTCCCATGTTAAGAGGATGCTGACCATCCAGAGCAGCTGGGTGGACTGTGGCAGGGCCCAGTGGAGGGCAGGGCCTAGACCCAGCCAGTGGAGGAGAGGGTAGTGACCGGACCCTAAAGTGTAGACTGGCTTGCTTGCTCGGCTGGATAGAAAGCAGGGAAAGCAGTGGAAAGGAATAGACTCAAACTGTAGGGTTGTCCCTCAGTGCCCACGGGGGATTGCTTCCAGGAGCCCTGCAGATTCCAAAATCCATGGATGCTCAAGTCCCTTATATAAAATGGTGTAGTATTTACATATAACCGACGCACATCCTCCCGTATATTTTGGTTCATCTCTAGATTACTTATAATACCTAATACGATGTAAATGCTATGTAAGTAGCTGTAAGTACAATCAATGTAAATACTGTGTAAATAGTCGCCAGCCCGTGGCAAATTCAAGTCTTGCTTTTTGGAACTTTCTGGATTTTTTTTTTTTTTTTTTTTTTTTTATCATTTTCCATCCAGGGTTGGTTGAATCCACAAATGCGGAAGCAGAGGAGACAGAGGCCAGACTGTAACCGCCTGCATTTGCAGAGCTGGAAAATGGGGCCTTAGTGTGGCAATTACTGAGTTGGTGGTTGGTTTATATGTTTCGATGAAAAAGAAGTTTTAGTTAAAAATCAGACCTAGGAAGAAATAGATTTAATTTTTGAGAGCAAAGTTTACCCCTTCATATACCAAAACTTTTTTAGTGTTTTCCTTCTGAAATGGAAACCTTTTGCAAATTTATATCGTTCTTTTTCCTCACCTTCTCAAACACAGGACTAGATGTTGAACTTATTCTGACCTTTCCACGGGACTCAGGGTTATCATCGTGAACGCTAATCATGACAACCTGCAGGATGGAGATATCCTTGCCCCCGATGTCATGTTCTGTGGCCCTGTACTAAATGGCTTCAGGCAACTGCGTTTTGAAGTTCTGGTGGCTTTTGAGCGTTGTGCCTTTTTTTCTTCCTTTGCTGTTAGTGCATCTACCCACAGATGCTGTACCTTTCCCTTATAATTTTCTGTTTCCAGACTATTATGAACTTAGAAACTAGACAGTTGATCTTAATTATGTGTAGATTAAGGGCAAGCAAGTGCTGAGGGAGGAGATAACGATTTTTTTTCCAATGGTAGTGATCTAATGTTTAGTGTGAACTATGACTAAATTTCGAGTACCAGGAACATGTATTTTCTGCTTCTCAACTATATTTGGTAACAATATATAATTTGAGTCACTGAAAGGTGCCATGAAAATTATCCTAACAAAAAGCTAGAATTTGTTACGAATTATGGTGGGAATGAAGAGGGGTTTCTAAAACTTGGGAGTGGGTCTGGTTCAAGGACACTTACCCATTAACTCTCAGGGCATCTCCATCTGCCCAGCTGGTCTGTTTGCAGCCAGAATGATGGGCACCCTCTCCCTGAGTCGCTTTCAGCTCTGACACAGGGCTCCGCTGGGCTTGTATAGTTCCAGCTCGCTAAGGGTGTGCACACAGACTTTTGTACTCACGAGGATGTCTGGGCTTTGAAGTATTGGCAGATACCATTTTTTATGATAGCGGTGAATTGGTACTTTGGCCTTTTAAATGGAAGAGTTGTCTGGGAGACATTCTGATATCTGCATTTCAGCTCTTCTGGTTGAAAATGCAGCTTTGCAGGAGGACTGCCACAGGTCACTGTTAGGAAAATTCTGTCACTATAGTTAGGACTTTTAAGCCCCAGAGCCTTATGATTATGGATCTGGTCTTGCAGTTGTATCCCATCAACCTGATTATTGCTGTCTTCTAGAAATGGATTAAGTCCTGTGGAAAACTAAAAGGAATAAAAAGTCCTCCACTTAGACTTCTTCGGTTTCTGTTTCAGTCTCAGTCCTATGGCACAGTGCCCTTGATACATTAGAATGATATCTCGTGGAGATCCCACGTCCTTCTGTAGGTTGGACCTGGGAGGCTTCCTACTTCCACCAGGTTCTTGCACTTGGGGTGGGAGGTAAGGCAGAGGAATGGACTTCATTTGCATCACCTGATTTTGAATATGCCCTTTAGAATTAATAGTACCTTTCAGTAAGCTGCAAGGAGTGCCGTTTACTAATGACTCTTCCCTGCAAATGTTTCACCCTGTTCCTTTCAAACTGTGACCGCTGATTCTTCTCATAGTCTTCCCTCCTTACGAATCACTTCAAGACATACAGAAATAAAGTTAGATGTCATTTATTTATTTAAAGGGATTTATTAAGTATTACCTGTGCGAAGAACTCTGTATTAGATCTGGGAGGTTACAGTCTTGTGCGGGGACACAGAAAAGTATATGGTTCAGTTACAGAGCCAACCCTCAGCAGAACTGCATGACTAATTGATAACGATTTCACTTGTCAGCCATCTCTGGAGCCTTCCTTAGGTCATGCAGGATGTACAAGGCCAAAGCGTGAGAGTTAAACGTTTAAACCTTGTCAAACAGACTGACCAGTGAGGATGGGCCTGGTGGAGTAGCTTTCATGGAGATGAGAGTAAGAGTGGTTCTGAAAGGCCAGGAGGATTAGATGAGCGGAGAAGAGTGGAAAGCAGCAGCGGAGGGACAGCAGGAAGGCGCAGGTGAGAACGGTGCACACCTGGGTCAGCGGGGCCATCAGCACGACTTGGGTACATTCAGAAGCAGGCCATGTGTTTGAAGCAGGATGAGGAGAATTGAGAGCCGTTAACATTTTGAGCAGAAATGTGTTCGAATTAAGCTGAAGGAAGACTCGTTTGGTATGTGAAACGAGTGAAATTAAGCCAGCAATGGGGCTGCCGTAATAATCTAGCCGTAGGTTTCCAAAAGCCTAGACTAGGATGGAGCTAGTGAGAATGGAGAAATGAGAAAACAGAATCGTATACAACCGACTTTATTTTATTTTTATAACTTGAGAGGCCATATTCTTAAAGTTTAGTGGTAGTTGAGATATGGGAAGACCCTCCAGATGTAAGGGAGTCCCCAACTGTACGGCAGGTTAAATGAAGTAGAGAGGAGGGGATGTTAGGAAAGAGTAAGAAAGATGACAGAGAATCTACATGACGTGAGGACATGCTGGTAATTCCATAAAATTAATACAATTAATAAAATTTTTGCTTGGCTTCCTCAGAATTTAGCTTGAGATGGAAAGAAGTTTAAGAGAAGGCTTGAATTTATTTGTAGTTTTGAGAAAAGAGTGTTCAGCTTTCATGGAGAACTTTTTCCCTCCTTTATTATCGATGACATACCTACCCCCATTCTCTTGACAGCCAAACCAATGTCCAACCTGGAAATCTGCTTTTGTTTTTCTTCACTTCTCTCCTTAATCTCTGTATCCAGTCACCCACACTATCTGGTTTTCCTTCTAAAAGTCTACTTTATCATCGTCCTCTCCTCAGCATACCTAATGCCTGTCACCTAAGCTCACCTACTCTCATATTTCTTTCACTGAATATTGTTAACTGACCATCTTACAGGTACTTAGGTGGAAGGGGCTAGTCCTTGTTAGAATTCAACATGTCAAAGGGTAGCCAAAAGTAGGGAGACATGAAATTTTCATTTATGAATAAAAAAATCTTTTTCTGTAACTGCCAAAGCAGTGGTCCGTCTGCTGCATCCTGAAAGGAGACCACTGACTGGAGATTCTGATAATGGCCTCTGTTCAGGATCTAATCCAAGTAGGGAATCCGCACGTTTTATAAAGGATGGGGAGGGGCATCCCGACTTGAACCGAAGGATGGTGAGAGGGAAAAGAACCCACACCTTGGATGGTACAGATGGCACTGCTTGAGCCTTTTATCTTTCAAGAGGGGCATCCCTTTCAGGAGCGAGAGCCAGCTGGGCTTCTGGAAATTGTTCTTGGAAACTTCTGGAAGGGACGACACCAGAGTCTTTTCCATTATTAGAATGAATCACAGAAGACAGAATGCCCCTGGTTATCAGGAAAACCAGGACAAGGAATCACTTGTTTTCCCCTGTGCATTTTCTTAGTCTGTTTCCCTGGAACGTAATAAAGAAGCTAAAAACATCCTAAACGTTTTAGGATTTCTCAGCTGTATTATGTCTTTGCAACACGATTTACCTAAAGCAATGTGGTAACCAGAAGTATTTCAAGATAAATATGGCATAACACACACTTATATAATCAAAATAGTTAAATCCTAACACCGTAAGGCCAGGTTATGATATCGAGTACAGCATTCTTCATGTGATTCATATCCTTATATTTATGGTTTAACATAGCCAATCTGAATATTGATGATGTTATTTTCAGCCAGTAAGAATATCCATTCTGTTTTTTCAGCTTCTCCAGTTGGCAACGGTTATATCAAGCCTCCAGTTCCGCCCGTATCTGGCACACAAAAGGAGAAAGGGCCACCAACCATGTTACCCATCAGTGTGGACCCAGACAGCAAACCTGGAGAATATGTCCTCAAGAGTTTATTTGTCAACTTCACCACTCAGGCTGAGCGCAAGATTCGAATCATTATGGCAGAACCCCTGGTGAGTATGCACAGGAGACTTGCATCTTTTTAAATTCATCTTGACACTGAATATAGATTTTACAGCTCTAAGAAAGGATGGATGGCTTTCCCCCTAGTTTCCAAATGTTTGATACCATAGGTAATTTTTAAAAGATAATAGTTCAATTTGCTGATTTAAGAAAAAAATTGTGGATGCAGGACTTCAAAACAATCCTTAGCCAATACAGTTCAGCAGCACGCTTCACCACTGCATTTAGGACAAATCAGCATAATTTAACGTTAAGCCTAATTTAACGTTATTAATCATAGAAAAATTGTGTTCATAGCCTCTGCTGTGTCGTATACTTTAGTCAAAATCTTTTGTCCTATTTTTAAAATAAAAGAAAAAAAAATCGTCATTCTTCAAGGGCTGGCCTGAGCTCCCAGTCTGAGAACATATGGTCTCAGTGACATCTTATCCGAGGAAATTTTTTGGTGAGTCATTCAGAAATACCACTCTGTTATCTGAAAATTGGAAGACCGGAAATTCTTGACTCAGTTACCTTTAGGTCCATTCTTAGATAGATAATGCCCTTCAACGTCAGTAGTCAGTATCTTTCTTTGCAAATGATTCTGCTGCAAAATAAGGCTTGTGGCTTCAGTCTTATGTTCATTACTTCAACAAGGGCTCTAAGGACAGTGTGCTAAATCTCCAAAGGACAGTCAGAAAGGAAGAAAGTCCAAATGGAAGATTCAGATTACTTGTTTTCTGACCTTGGTAGGCCACACACAATAAGAGAAAGGAAAGGAATTCAGAGTGACTCAGCTCTTTGTATGAAGCTTGGCTTTGTACCTCCTGTGAGGAGACTGGGACAGGAGAAGAGGTCTGGGGTTGGCTTTAAGGCAGGGGTCCCCAACCCCCGAGCTGCTGAGCTGTCTCGTTAGGAACCAGGCCGCACAGCAGGGGATGAGCAGCGGGTGAGCCAATGAAGCTTCCTCTGCGGCTCGCTCCCCATTGCTCGCATTACCTCCTGAACCATCCCCTGCCCCCCATTTCTGTGGAAAAACTGTCTTCTATGAAACCAGTCCCTGGTGCCAAAAAGGTTGGGGACTGCTGCTTTAAGGCATCATAGCTTAAAATAATTGAATGTAATATTAAGCCCACTGCCCAAGTCCCAAAAAAATACGTAACGGGTGATATTCAACATCATCTGTTAAAAATAACCTTTATAAGAATCACAATTTAAGGTTTGGGAATCAAAATTCAAGAATATTTAAGTGTACAGTTGCCCGAAAGTTACAAACTTTGCATTTTACCGTTTTTATTAGATCAGTGAATACTAACTTCCTATTAAGGAAAATGTTTTCTTGGTTTTACAGTTTAAATCATTTATAATAAATGAAACCTTAGTACTGTACCTTTTCCCCATTCACCCATGTTTTTGTGTTTTTAGTACTCTTGCTACTAATAATAGCTAATATTTCTGGAGCATTTACTATGTGCCAAGCACTGTGCTTAACTTATGTCCTTTAATCTTCACGATGACCTTAGGTAGGTAGTATTTATATCCCTGTTTATAGATGGGAAAAGCTGGCACAGAGAGGGGAAAGTAATTGCCCGAGGTCACACAGCATTGATTTGAATTCAAGCTCGTTCTCTTCAGAGCCCACCTCGGAACCATTCTACACTCTACTGCCAGTCATTTTCATGGAAAGATATCTTCTTTCACTTTTTTAAACAAGCCAATACAGGGCTCCCCATAACTTGAGTCCAAAACTCACGTGCCCAAATTCCCATTGCTCCAAACAGTCCCGATCCCTGGGACCCTCTGAGCTCCTTGAGAGGTGCCGAGGCAGCCCAGGCCCCCTCCCTCTGCCAGTGCGGGTCGGGAGCCACCTGGGTTCCAGAGATCATGGTGGGGAGTTAAGGAGGAGAGAGTGGGAAGGCACAAAAAAGAATCGTTTCACTCCTTGACAGTGGAACAGTGCCAAAGTAGCAGGCCAGGGCTCTCTGAAATTGTGTATTATGGTGGATTTTCCCAAGAAACTGGGAAGTTGTACAGTAGTTGAAAGAGGTGCTTAGAAGGCTAGATCCTGAGCCATCCCTGTTTCCAAAATAATCGTTTAGATACTGTTACTTAAGAATTTATGAAGTAAAATAGTTTAGGTTTAACTTTTTCATCTTTAGTTTACTCAGTTTGGCACGTGTTTGCATGACATTTTTCTTCCTGGAGTAAACATCATGTCTGAAAAAGTAACATGTACCACAGCTTTCTTTTAATTAGAGGTAGCCATTTTTGTTCCTTTCTATGAGACAAAAGTCCCCAAACAAGAAAAATGGAAAAGAAAAAGTGCAAGTCCTCTTCATGAGCAAATTTTCATTGTGTGCCCAGGGTGAGAGAGTTTGTTAGATGCTGATGGCCAAGTAGATGGACATTGTGTTTTTAGCTGAAGAAATGTATTCAATCAATTTTCAGTATCGTTGCTTTTTATAAAAAGAGACTATTTGCTCCCCTTGTATTTTTTGGCAGAGCTTCTGTGCCATTTCCATTTCTTGTCTGCTGAGAAGCGCTTAGTAATTTTTGCCCTTGTATTTGCTTACTTATGGGACAATAAATGTGAGTAGATTCTGTGGCTTGTTACCTGATTCTAATGTAAATGTGCACTTGGCATTTGTTCTGTAGCCATAGCAAGAAGAGGTGTTATTTTTGGTGCATGTGTAGTACATTTAAAGGGAACTCCAAATAAATGTGCCCTACTATTTCTTTTGCTGAGGTTGGCTTTATTTAGAAAGATGTTGAATCTTTTAAAAACCTGGATTTATGTGAGCTTGTATCATATCACAAAGTTGTATTCTGTTATCTCTAATATAATTAAAACCTGTATGGAATAGCAAAGGTAATTTTTAAAAATTTTGTAGTATAGATTTATTATCTATGGGGCTACTCAGGAATCTGTATTTTTCAGTTTTATTTAAAAAACTGAGTCCTTCAGAATTCCACATCAGTTAGACTGTGTGGGATCAATTATATACAATATTAAATTAAAGTTGTATTTACGAATTACCAGTATCCAAATAGGTAACTTAAATGGGGAAGAAAGGACAGGAACAAAAATGTTCTACCAAAATAAAATATTAGATATTTTTCTTGTTAAACATCTTTCACTGGTTCAGCAGTATTGTTCTTTGTATCCAAAAGATGCTCAGATCATATTCATTAATATTTATGGATAAGTCAATAATTTTATTCTATTTTTGTTGCTTCATGGGGTCATTTGATAGCATTTGCTCTTGGCTGGTACCATTATTTCACCTTTCCCAAGCGAAGTGTTTTAAACATGGTAAATTGGGTCATCTGTATCTTCTTTATATTTTTATTTCAAAACAGAAAAAGTACAGAAAACAATGTAACAGATGCTTTCCCTCTTGCCTCCTACTCCTTTCTCCTGGTTTAAATTTTCTTTTTCCCAAAGTATATCTTTTTGTAGTTCTTTAAGTAACAGTCAGTGGGTGGGAAATCACTCAGTCTTGTTTATCTTGGATGCCCATATTTTCCCCTCAATTATCAGTGATAGTTCAGCTAGGAATAGAATTCTGGTTTGACATTTATTCTCCTTCTAGACTTTTGACAATATATTTCACCACGTTGCCTCAAGCATTGCTGTTGAAGAGTCTGGTTGATTTGCTATTTGTGGATTATTTACTTTTTTCTCTGTTTGCTTTTATGGTTTTTTGCTTTGCGTATAGTGTTCTGCAGTTTCACTACATTGTGTGCTTAGTTGTGGATTTATTTATTTTTTATATATATATTTTTAAAATTTTATTTTTGGCTACACACAGGCTTTTCTCTAGTTGAGGCGAGCGGGGGCTACCCTTCGTTGCAATGAGCGGTCTTCTCATTGCAGTGGTTTCTCTTGTTGCAGAGCACAGGCTCTAGGCACACAGGCTCAGTCGTTGTGGCACACGGGCTTAGTTGCTCCGTGGCATGTGAGATCTTCCTGGACCAGGGCTCGAACCCGTGTCCCCTGCATTGGCAGGCGGATTCTTTTTTTTGTTTGTTTGTTTGTTTTGTTTATTTTGGTACGCGGGCCTCTCACTGTTGTGGCCTCTCCCGTTGCGGAGCACAGGCTCCGGACGCACAGGCTCAGCGACCATGGCTCACAGGCCCAGCCGCTCTGCAGTATGTGGGATCTTCCTGGACCGGGGCACGAACCCGTGTCCCCTGCATTGGCAGGCGGACTCTCAACCACTGCGCCACCAGGGAAGCCCCTGGCAGGCGGATTCTTAACCACTGCACCACCAGGGAAGACCCTGGATTTATTTTTATTTTCTTGTTTGAGACGCATGTTTCTTGAATTGAGGGTTCATATCTTTCATCAGTTCTGGAAAATTCTTAGCCATTAATTATTTGAATATTGTCATTTCTCCACTTTTCCTCTTCTCTTTTTCTGGCATTCATATTAGATGTACATTGGACCTTCTCATGATATATTACATATCTTTTTACCCTTCTTTAATTATTTCTACCTCTCTGTCTCTGGCTACTGCATTCTGAGTAATTTTCTCAGGTCTATCTTCAATTTATTAATCTTATCTTGGGCTATGTCTAATCTGTTGTTTAATGTGCCCAGTGAGAATTATAATTTTGGTGATAGAATTTTTTATTTCTAGAAGTACTGTTTTAAAATCTATTCAGGTGGGTTTTATTTTTTTAGGTTTTTTTAGGGGTTTTTTCCTAACGTTCAGCATTTCTTTTTTCTGTCTTTGATCACCTTAAACATACATTTCTGTGTATGTCCTCTTTTAGGTTAGCCCCAGAGTCTTCACCATCTGGGCCAAATATTACGTTAATTTCTTGGTTTGCAAGTTTCTGCACCTAGCAGGTGATATAAATGTAAGCTCCAAACTCTTGTGAGACTTGAGACTGTGGTTTCACATTCTTGGGGAGGATTTTGTTGTTGTTGTTTTTACCTAGAACCCAGGCAGGGGTCATTGGAATATCTTTTCATCTCCCTGTGCCAGTGCATAGATTTGTCCCTAGTCCACTGTTTCATTGTTTAGGACCAGGGTTTATATAGGTGTCTTATTTCCAGTGTCCCACCCCTCAAGGCTCACAGCTTTGTTGCGTGTCCCCAAGTGGACAACAACAAAAAGCCTCCAGCATAACGAGACCAGTAGTCCTCTCCCTGTGTAGCCACTACCTCACCTCATATCTTTCTGCCTTTCATTTCCCTTTTCCTTTCTTGTGAACTCATTTCTGCCTTTAAAAAAAAATCTTATACTCCATTCAACATTTCCAAGTGTCTGTAGCATGTGAGTTTTTGCATTATGTTTGTCCATTATCCGGCCAAAGCCCTCTGCACAATTCTTGGTTTGCCTTTCATGCAGATAAGGGCAGGTGGGTCTTTGCACTGTGAGGTTCCTGTGCAAGCAGACGTTCCCATGGCGAGGTGGGGTGTCCCCAAGATGAAGAAAAGGGAGAGTGAGGGGATTGTCACCAAGTCTTCCTCTTCTGATCCTGCCTGATGAGTTTCCCCTAAATACAACCTGTCCCTTTCATTCTCTTATTCAGATCCTTCATATCACACCCTTCTGCTCCTTGATTTAACTCCAGCCTACCTTTCTTCCTCCATGGATCTTTATGAGCCATGTTTCAATTCTGTGCTTGCCGGCCAACGTGTGTATAGCACACTGTCCCCTCTTCCTGGAATGCCCCTCATCTCTCCATCCTGCCTATCTTTCAAGGCCCAACTCAAACACCTTTGAAAGGTTTACTTGATTTCTTCCCTGCTGACTCCACACAGTTATGCAGTTGTGGATATACACACTTGTAAATCTCTATTTTATCTGAACCGCCATATCATTATCTCAAGCAAACTGCCTTCATTAAATAAGAGTATTTGACTAGAATAGAAAATATCAGAGAACATTATAGATTTTAAGGGTAGATGTTTTATGGAACTTTCAGTTGTGTGTATATATATCAGACCTTGGTATAAAATGTATATTTTTATGGTATAAAATTTATATTTTAGGGGTGGAGGATACAGACTTTTTGTAAGTTAAAGAAGCACGTTACTAGTCTTTAAGTTCCTACAGGCATTAACTGTGTCTTATCTACACACACACACACACACACACACACGTCCCTGTGTCTAGAAAATCTCCTTTATATACAGTAGACAGTGTTTTTTGAGTATATGAATGAATGAATAGATAGATGAATGAATGGATGAAAAAAATATTAATAGGGACTTCCCTGGTGGCGCAGTGGTTAAGAATCCGCCTGCTAATGCAGGCGACACGGGTTCAAGCCCTGGTCCAGGAAGATCCCACGTGCCGCAGAGCAACTAAGCCCGTGAGCCACAACTACTGAGCTCACATGCCGCAACTACTGAAGCCTGCATGCCTAGATCCTGTGCTCCAGAACAAGAGAAGCCACCACAATGAGAAGGCTGTGCATTGCAACAAAGAGTAGCCCCTGCTCGCCGCAACTAGAGAAAGCCTGCACGCAGCAACAAAGACCCAATGCAGCCAAAAAAAAAAAAAAAAACTATAAAAAAATATTAATATAGTAGCTCAAAAGGAATGTAGGATCCTGTGTGTTTCTGAGGGTCGTCTTGCCAACCTCTAAACGGATAATAATGGACTTTGTTCTGTCCTTTGTACCCCTCGGCAGATGAATGCCCTACAATCTGCAGAGTACAAGGGACGTTAATTCTCAGCCTTCTGTCTTGGGGCATCTAAGGATACCTCATTATTCATTGATACGGTCACCTGCTCCCACTTCACCGGAGCAGTGTGTGAAGAGGAGAGTCAGGCTGACTCTTAGCGGTCGGACTCAGCCTCGGAATATACGCTCTCATTACCTCTAAGTCTCTCCGGTTATATAGCATCTGTCACTGGAGTCACAGGCAATTACCTTCTCAATAAACTCTCTTCCAAAAAACAAGGCTCTCCAGCTTTTCGAAATTCAAGAGCTCGCATAATCTTGACTTTGCAGATTTAATGGAAAAGAAGAGATAAAACAACTTTTCATTCAGCTTGATCTGGATCTGAATCCTGATGCTGCCTCTTTAGTGTCGTGAGGCCTTGGGCCAGCTAGTCAGTCTCCCTTGTTTCTCATTTGCAAGAGCCTAGCTCATGGCGTGGGTGAGAGAATTCGAGGTAATATGTGGAGCTGTGACGCAATTCTTAGCACGTTCTAGGTACTCAGTTTTCACCACCATCATCATCCTCATTGTCATCGAGGAATTGGTATCAATAACCTCATCTTCTGGTATGTTTCTCTGGTGGCCAGCCTGGGGCTTCCTCTCTTTGTGTTCATCCAGAAGGAGTGGAAGCTTGAACAGGGTGGTTGGATGCCTGCTGTTGCCATGCCCTGTTATTGTCAGATGGTTGTTCTGATCTCTGCCTTGGCAATGAGAAAGGTATAGCCAAAGCTGGTTTAAGCACACCTGGTGTGGATCCTTTAGGGATTTATGCTCTGGGAGGTGACAGAGGCAAACAAAAGTCTACAAGAGAAGGCAGCAGCCCCACCGGCTCACTGTTGTCTCCCGCAAAATACTTACGCGGGTGTAAGTTGTGAGGACCTAGGAAATGAAACCAGGGATTTGAGGCGAGTCCACATAGAATGGTTTTCCAAGGCTTTCCAAGAGGAAATTTCACAGGTCCTTGACGATCAGGGTCTCGGAGACAAGTAGGAACATTGTCGTGCCAGGTTGTGCTGGGAAGTCAATGGCCCCAAATGTGAAAAGCTGGATTATTCAACTAAGTAAAGCAACTTCAGAAAATTTCAGAACTTTCTTTTTTTCTCATTCATATGTTTAAATTTATTGAAAACGTCAGAGGGAGAAATATCTAATTTTCTTAAAGTTAGTCGTCAAATCAAACTGATTTTTCCTTTTTTCCTGTTTTATTGAGCTATAACTGATGTGTAATATTGTATTAGTTTCAGGTATACAACATAATGATTTGATGTATTGTGAAATGATCACCGCAATAAGTTTAATTAACATCCATCACCTCACATGGTTACAAATTTTTTTTTTTTTTTTTTTTTTTTTGCGGTACGCGGGCCTCTCACTGTTGTGGCCTCTCCCGTTGCGGAGCTCCGGACGCGCAGGCTCAGTGGCCATGGTTCACGGACCCAGCCGCTCCGCGGCATGTGGGATCTTCCCAGGCCGGGGCACTGTCCCCTGCATCGGCAGGCGGACTCTCAACCACTGCGCCACCAGGGAAGCCCAAATTTTTTTTCTTGTGATGAGATCTCCTATCTTAGCAACTTTCAAATATACAGCATGGTATTGTTAGCTGTTGTCACCATGCTATATGTTCATTCTCAGAACTTATGTTTGTAATAACTGGAAGTGTGTACCTTCAAGAATTTTCAACCACACTACTCAGGCTGCCTGTTTTGTCCACCCTCCTTCCTATAATTTGACCAATACACAAAAACTTGGTTTTTCATCACAGCCCTGCTACTAGCCTCTGCTTCCAGCAAAGTCACTTAAATGTGATCCATCATTGTTTTTTCTTCTATGAAATGTTCACAGTCAAGCCCAGTTTTAGCTCTAATGTGTATAACAAATGAAATATAAGCATTAACTCTCCACATCTCTGAGTGAATAAGTCATATCCCACTGAATCCACCTAGGTTAAAGCTTCTATTGTCCTTGCGAGGAGCTGCAGTGAAGCTAAACTGGGTACTGGACCAGGGGTTTCATCTGGATCTACAGCCTAACAGCATAAAATGTCAACAGGAAGAAGAAGAAATTCTAACTCACCTAAGACTTAGAAAGCAAGTAATGTATTCTCTACTTTAATTGAAACGTGGAGAGAGGAAGAGATCTGCATAACCTCAAAAGAAGAACACACACCTTTCATCTTGTCCTTTAGCAGAGCCTGTGACTGAGCAGGAGAGCAGAGCTTGCCTTCCTGTAATGTTCCCGCATTTAAAAACATATTTCGGATGAAAGGTGATGTGACAGTGGGAAGATTTCATTATTGGGATTGCTTGAGCTTTGATAGCCCCTGCTCACAAAATAGCTAATGGATGAGATACAGGCAGGAGCTTTCAGATGTTATCCCTGTGTTGAGCTTGGAGCATAGGTGAGGGAGGGGTGACAGATACTCAGTCATAGAGATGCTAACTGGGGGATGCTGGGATGGAGCCTTAACAATCATATAACATGATCTAGCTGGTTTGCTAACATAAGAGACACAAGTCAGGGAATTTCTGTTTTAATATAAGACTAAAAATGAACTAGAAGTAACACAAAATAGTTTCTTGGTGTGCACGAGTTTAAAGAATCCAGGATGCCAATGTCTGTTGCACTCACACCACCAACCTGTAGGGAATGTGTCATGCCTTGAGACCAAGCCTGTAGGGACAGTGGTCACGGCCAGCTGGCACAAACATGGCAAGGCTGAGCAATTAGCTAATTACCGCAAGCTAATGTGGTTCTAGGTTCACGAAGTACTACTGCCTGTTGACGAACACTTGTTTCTTGGCCCTGCGTCTCAGGCTTTCAGCTCCTCCCCCATCCGAAGTCACAGGGCTGGCATCAGGACAGCTCTCCAGTTAACCCCAAACTTAAGCTGGACATTGTGCTATAATAGACACAGGTGATCCACCACCAACAAAATAAGTACGGTGAGTGGTTCTAGTTGTTTTAATGAATCTGACTGTGGCTCTCTAAGTAAGCAAAGCCTTTAGTAAGTGAAATACACACTCACTCCAGCCTCCTCTTAGGATTTTAGACCGGATCTGATGAGAGGTAAGAGACTATGGTTGGGATACAGTCTACTTGTAGTTATAAAAGAGCTCTTTTTTTTTTTTTTTTTTTTGCCTCTGGCCCATATACAGATTGAACTTTCTGCTGTTTCATCTCTGCAGGTACCTGAATACTCTGCTGATGTCTAGATACCAGAAACTATCGGATTCTTTAATCAGGAACTTTTTTAATATTTAAGGAATTTGTGAATTAGGGAATCCTGCTGCACTAATTGGAAGGCAGAATGACTACCTCTAATTAAATTTGAATCTTTCTATGGTGAATTTCATGAAAACTGTTGTAATTAGTCATGCTTATTATAGCCTGATAGCCATTCACTAACCTCAGTGTTGATTTTTCAAGATAGTATTTCATCATAATCAGATTTGCACATTGGTGGGTTTTTTGCACTGTTGTGTATGCAAGTCTTCCTGTACCACCCAACTGTTACACGTCTGTCACCTAAGGATGTGTAAATAGCAGAAGCAGCAGCTTTAATATCTCTCTGCACTGTGGGTTCACGTCAGCTTCCCAAAAGGACAACCAGCTAGGGTTTTTAGCCAAACTTCTCTTTAAATAGAGGTTCCTCTTACTTCAACAGACCTAGTAAGGGAAATATAAAGAGAATAAAAATAATTTCTAGATTTAGCTGCCTACTGAGCATAGTGATAGAATCAAAGTAATGCTGTCCTTAAAGGAGACTCAGAAACAGTCCAGGTCAGATAAGGAATATTTATGTTACACTTGACAAAGTAATAGCTTATTTTCCAAATTATAAATTAAAAAATAACTTTAAAAATAGCTATTTCTTAGCAGAGCAGCTCAGCCTGGCACCCCTTACTTAATCTAGTAACACTTTCACCAGAAATCTGAAAACTCACCCTAACCCAGAAAGAAAATAGTATTAATAGCTAAAACCAGACGGAATTGTTGAAAGGTTGCATTTAGCCGCCGAATGAGGTGATCTTTCCAATGAGCTCACAAACTCACTTTTTTCTGTGTACTGTTCAACTTGAAGTTTGTTTTCCTTGTTATGAATGTTCTTGGTTTCATACAGATGAAAAGTTGTTCTTTTGTGACTGTTAAATGGAACTTTTTCGGCCATGAAATGAAATTTAATGCACCATGAGAGTAAAAGTTTCACTGAACCTTATAGCAAATAAAACATATGGAAAGTATCATGAAGTAATACCAAAAAAAAAAACCCAAAGGGGTTTTTACTTCAACTTAATAGTATCCAATTCAGTTCATCCATGGGTGAGGCCATAATTTTTATGTCCAGTGACTATGAGAAGATTATCAAAGTTTCTTCTTTTTGAGAGTACAAAATCAGGTGAAGATTATTCCTCAAGTTATTTTCAGTCTAGCCTTTTCTGATTATATGCTTCTTCTTACTATGTATAGAGACATCATTTTTAACACAAAAGATCATTTGAAAATACATCATCATTTTTTAAGTGACAGAAAATACCAATAAAAGTAAATTCAGGGACTTCTCTCGTGGTGCAGTGGTTAAGACTTCACCTTCCAATGCAGAGGGTGCAGGTTCGATGCCTGGTCAGGGAGCTAAGATCCCACATGCCTCGTGGCCAAAAAACCAAAAAAAATAAAACAGAAGCAATATTGTAACAAATTCAATAAAGACTAAAAAAAAACGGTCCACATTAAAAAGTAAGTTCATTAATATGACACAATAAGCATTGAAGGCCCATCCCTACAATCACTATGATATAATATCACTATATTTCCACACAGCATTTTGCATTTTGACTTTCCTGAAAGTCATTAATACAGTTTTAGGCAGCAGCAATCTTTAGCACCGTAGTCATTTTAACTGGCTAAAATTCCACAGGTCATGCTAACAATAAGAAGACATTTTATTAGGTAATTTTGATGGTCACTTACGTATGTATCTAGTATTTCCGACTTAAACGATTCTTAAAATTCAGCATTCCATATGATGGTATTTCCTGATGCCTTTAGGGGTTTCTACTCAATTCATAAGTTGTAATCACGGAAGTTTGGTGGAGGTTAGATACTATAATCTTTAAATATTTAAATATTTTGATTGACCTAAAATGTAGGTATTGCTTTTCTTTAATTGAGGTATGTTCACATACCATGAAATTCATCCTTTAAAATTGTGCAGTTCAGTGAGTATTCACAAAGCTGTACCATTAATTCCAGAATGTTGCCTTTTAATAACACTTCAAAAGAGAGAGTAGGTGAGTAGATTTTCATCTATTTTTTTTTTCAACTCTTTACCCCCTGGAGTTTTCCTTTTATTTTTACCAGAAAACCAAACCTTTTTTTTCTTAGTTAAAGTAATTGGGTCATTTCAGTTTTAACTGGGAAATTTTGATTGGCTGCATGACTTTGGGTACGTAATGAATACTATATGATGGTTATCATGAAGACGATGCTGCCTATGAAATTGCCTTTTTTATCTCATGTGTAAAACAAAAATTCAAGATACTTAGGGGCTGTGGAACTTCTACAGGAATGAAAATGCTTACCCGTGAGTCAAGCCAAATTCCAATTCAGAAATGGCAGCAAGGGCAGCATCCCCCTTCACTCGGCTTCTAGCTGTTGGTTCAGATAACGGCGCTGTGTCACCAAATCCCGCCTGAGAAGAGGCTTCTCTGTGGTGCTGAGTGAAGTGGTTTCCATTCTCTAGTGTTGGCTACTGACCTGTCAGTAACACCCTGAGAGGCACTTGACTGGAAAGGCTTGTAGAGTGTGTGTCACATTCCTTTCCATCTAAATAATGCCCCATATGTACCAGGTTGGTCAGTCAGGATGTTCTAATTCCAGAGATTTACAGCCAGCACATTGGGATCAATGTCTTACCCCATAAGTATCAGCTCTGTGGCTTCATGCATACCCACTTCCCAAGGTTTTCTGGGATTCCCAGTGGTTAGCATAATAAATTGTGAACTTCTCAAAGGCAAAAACTATCATGCTTATGCTCAGGATGGACAGTGGGAACGAGACAGTGGTTCCCACTGCTAAAAGTAGGTCGTTACTATCAGAATTGCCTCCCCTCCTCCCTTTGGTGTCCAAGAAAATGAAATGCCTTTCAGACAGATTAGGGATTCTTCTTCCCATACATTCAGTGAAAATTTTTACTTTGATCAGTATGCTTAAAGTATACAATACAATAAGCTACAGGGGTTTAAAATCTATGATTTGATGAATTTTGATAAATTCGTACGCTGGTGTCAGCATCACCTCAGCCCAGATACAGAACATTTCCGTCATCCCCAGGAGTTTCCTGTGCCCCTGTGCAGACAGCCCAGGCCACCACCCAGGGCCTCAGGTAACCATTGATCTATATATAGATTAATTCCCATTTTCTAGAATTTTGTATAAATGGAAGCTTTAGTTTGTTTCATTCACCATAATGTATTTAAGGCGCTTCCATTTATTATTTATCAGTAATTCATTCATCTTTATTGCTGAGTAGAATTCCATTTAATGTATATACCACAATGTGTTTCTTTAGTTACCTTTGAATGGCCTTTGGGTCAAAAAACAGTGTTTTGAGTACAGTTTTAACCAGCACAAGTCTTTTTTTTTCCTATTCTTTTTCAGATTCTTTTCCATTATAGGTTATTATAAGGTATTGAATACAGTTCCCTGTGCTATACAGTAGGTCCTTGTTGTTTATCTCTTATATATATAGTAGTTTGTATCTGCTAATCCCAAACTCCTATTATCCCTCCCCACCCCCTTCCCCTTTTGGTAACCATAAGTTTATTTTCTATGTCTTTGAGTAGCCAGCACAAGTCTTGATTTCCATAGATCATGCTAATAATTATAACAATGTATACTTTACAGGGTATGTTTTTAAGTTTTATTGAAGTATAGCTGATTTACAATATTGTGTTCATTTCTTCTGTCTGACAAAGTGACTCAGTTATACATATATTTAAGTTACTTTTGATAGTAGCTTATAGATAGATAGGTAGGTAGATAGGTAGTACTTTCTATAGTAACTTCCAAGTGTGACTGTACTTGAGGCTATACATTATACAAAGAGGAATAAGACAGATTTTTATAAGAATAACTGCCATTGTTTGGCTTACCTGTCATGTTTCAGACATACTAATTTTCACATTAACCCTAGCAGATAGGTAATAATAATAGTTCATGTTTCTCTAGTGCCTACTGAGTGCCAGGCACTGTTCTTAATACTTGAATAACATCAGCTCACCTAATTTTTCACATTAACATCATGAGATATGTACTCTTATACCCCACTTCACATATAAGGAAAAAACTTGTCAAAAGTCACACAGTTAGTAAGTGGTGGGGCTGGTACTCAGTGTAGACCACCCATCTCCTGGATCCTTGCTCTTAACCACTACACTCGTGGCCCCCTTCATTTTTAGTCGGAGATGCTGAACCTGGGAGATTTAATAAAACCTTACCAAAGGTGGTGGAGTTAGGGTTAATGTCCTGATTCAAATCCTGATTTGATTGACTCCAAAGTCCAAGCTCTAATCTACTCGGGAAAGGATGTGTATGTGAGTAACCAGGATGAATTTGGTTAGGTACTCAAGAACTAGAGAATACCAGAAGAGCAACCAAGAGTGAAATCTCTGTCACTTCTTGTAGGAGTGACCAGGGAAAGTGCGGTGGAGTGAATGAACCTTAAGGGACAAGTATGATTTTTTGATGAGAGGTGGTTTGGTTGGGTCTGAGAAGAGTGTGAGTGTGTGTGTGTTAGTGGTGCCAGAAGATAAATCAGAACATGATTGATTTCAAGTCCCCAAGAACATCCCTGGGGAATGTAAACATTTGAGGAGAAAGACCAGCCTATGAAGGACACAGAAAAGGGATGTCTAAAGAAGTAGGAGGAGAAAACATGGGGGATGGCATGAGTCAAGTGGAAAGAAGGGAATCATCAATAGTGTTTCATTGCAGCTGAAAGACCAGAAAGAAAAGTACTGAAAGACGTCCACCAGATTTATTGTTTGGAAATTCACTGGGGCTTCTCGGGGGACTATTTTTAGTGGTGACAGAAAAGTCAGATTGCAGGTGGTTGAAAAAGGAGTAGGGGAGGAAGGGAAGACGGGAAGTGTAGACCACTCATTGGCGAACTAAGGATGAGAAGTAGGGGAGGAAGGGAAGACAGGAAGTGTAGACCGCTCATTGGCGAGCTAAGGATGAGAAGGGGGTGGAAAGAAAACGGTAGCCAGAGGTGGAAGTGTGGTGAAGGCAGATGCTAAGATGAAAAGCTCTAAGCATGTTGATAGCTGAGAAAAAGAGCCAGGAGCGTAGGGGGGGCTGGCATCTGGGGAGTGGGGAGCTGGGAGACCATGCAGAGTCCCAGAGGAGGCAGGGAAAGATCCATCCACGTGTAAATGTCCACTCAGTGGACATAATGTGCACAACTGGTGTATATATTGGGACAAAAAAATCCAAAATACCAACAAAGACAGAAACAGATGAGTGAAGGTGGCATCTTGCATTTCTCAGTAGCTGCTGTAGTTTTTACAGAAATGCCTGTGGGGGGTGCTCTTTTGTTCAGTTAAAATGAAGATTAACTTTGTAGCCAAATTTAATTGAAGTTTCCCCTCCAATGTTCAAATAATAGATTTGTCCTTGGGACTGTTAGATTTGGCAGAGAATTGGCTTCTCTGAAATGTGCAAAGCCAGCTGCAAATAGGACAGGTTCTCTCAAGAGTTTTTAACTCTTTGAAAAAGGGCCAAAATATTCCTCCAGATTTGAACGTGCCTTCTCATTTCATATCACAGGGTAGCAGGCAGCATCTTACTTGCTAATACCTGAACTGATCTGAGATACTCTCCATCATTCTCTTGATCTGGGGATTTTCCCCCAATATTCTGGGTAAGAATCAGCATCTATTGTCTTGTTTAAAGAAATCCGTTTGTAACTGAAGAGAATAAAAGGGAAACACAGTGTCATCCGTTTCTATTAGCCCCCTTCTTCCATAGATCTCCAATGGTTTTCTTTTCTTTTTTTTTTTTTGCGGTATGCGGGCCTCTCACTGTTGTGGCCTCTGCCGTTGCGGAGCGCAGGCTCAGTGGCCATGGCTCACGGGCCCAGCCGCTCTGCGGCATGTGGGATCTTCCCGGACCAAGGCACGAACCCGTGTCCCCTGCATCGGCAGGCGGACTCTCAACCACTCTACCACCAGGGAAGCCCTCTCCAATGGTTTTAACTAGTGCTCATGAATTCTTATTAGAAACCTAGCCAGGTCGGTGTGAAGTGATGCTCATTTTTACCTGTGGACAAACTGAGGCACCATCAAGGAGGCTGAGTCTTCCGCCAGAAGTTCAGTGACCCCTGCAGGCAAACAAAATGACCGGAGTGTATCTTCAAGATGATTCCAACCCCCAGGTCCCTGATTGCCCCTCGTCATGTAGGGAGAGACTTTTGGGGAGAAATGGTCAGTATTCAGAAGTGTCACTTCTCAGGCTTATTCCTTAGATCTGTTTCCAAGGTTGAATCACAGTTAGCGCAAATAAGATCTGAAGAAAAAAAAATGTGTGTCAGACGTGAAGATATTTTGAACCTCATTTTTCTTTGGTTCAGCCTGAGGAAGGTGCCTGCTGCTGTGTGCCGATTGTTCTGGATGAAATGCCTTAGTGGCATCTCAACAGTTAAGCCCACGGCTGCTCTGAAGGGTGCAGCTCACTACACATCCTCCCTGTGTTCTGGTGAAGAGGGATCCCAGTTGCAGAAGTTCAGATCTGAAAATGTTTTGTTGACTACTCAGAACAGACGTGTGTATTATAAAATTTCACTGTTGATGGTACCGAAATCCTAAGGCAGTGATGCATAAGCAAGTTCTTGTAATCAGAAACGTTAGTTTCAAGACTTGAGAAGTTTGGTGTTTTTTTTCTTTTTTAAACTTGGTTGCTTTTATAGCATCCCACCGTTAAATTAAGAGGTTTCCTCTGAATTACATATTAAGAATTAAAGTCACTGTGGTCATGTTAGATTTTTTTTAAGAGAGAGGGACAATTACTCTTTATGTTTCTTTCCTACTTTCTGTAATACAGCTTTCTAGTTACACTTGGAAGCTTCCAGGAAGGTAAAATTAAAGCTTTAATTAACGTTAGTGGGAGTATGCGTTGCCCCAGGAAAAGAGGTGGAACTTAGTTTCAGCTCCTGAACATTATGAAAGAGGTTACACATTTTAATCTTTCTAGTCCCAATAATAATGGTATTAAAAGGAATTTTAATAGTAGTAATGACTCTCAATTATTGAGTACTCTGTGTCATTCATCTTTCGGTTCTATGAGATAGGTTGGCATTATGTATCCTTATGTTACCTAAAAGTTAACTGAAGCTTAGAGAGGTTAAGTAAGATCCAATAAGGGACCTAGGAGTCAAAGTCAACTCTCTCAGGTTCCAAAGTCCATGCGCTGAACTGTTATATAATAATTAAAAGATGTTAAAATAGTATCTCATAGGCAAGGCTGGTGACATAGTTAACAAATTGAATAAGCTCATATTAACTCTAGTGACATGGCTGGGTGACATGTTTATTGAAATATCTCTAAGGACAGTAATACTGGGGTCGTTTGAGATTAGTGAAGTCCTACCTGTGTGGGGCACATTGTGGATTTTTTTAGGCCACTCAAACTTCAGAGGTAGAAAGTGATTTATTAAATAAGTTCCTCGTATTCCCCAAATAAAACACCTTTTGATACAGAAGAGTCTCTCTAGACTTGTCTCACTGCCATGTCCTGCTGTGCTATGGCCATCTTTTCTCTTACAGATTACAGAGAAACCCAGTGCAAAACAATTATAAAGTGAATATGTAGCTAGTATGCACTGAAATTGTTCGAAAATTGAGGTAGAAGTCAAAGGCCTTTTTAGGTAGGTATGGGCACAAAGAGCTTTTAGAGTTTGTATTTTCTTAAGGGAGGGAGAGGTTGGAACGTCCCAAGGTTTGAGAAGCGCAAACAGGGACCTTTCTCTTTTCCTATGGAAATGCTTGAAACCCCTACAGGTTTCTTCGTGACAGGAGAAAATTCCTGTTGGATGGGTTGGGACAGCAGTGCTCTTTGATTCAGGGGAAGAAAAGCGCACAGTGCAGACTGAGAAGGGCAGCTTGCTCCTCACACAGCAGGCGAGATGCTCGCCACCCAGATCCTGCCAGGAAATATGAAGAAATGGGGTGGGGTTGGGTTCCTTCTGCAGCTCCAGCAGGAAAAGATAAAGAGTTGTGTAAGTACTATAGAAATCAGTTTTAAGTGACTTATGCCATCTTGGAAATTGAGACATTATAAAAATTTTTTTTCATGGTGACACAAATGATACATCATTTCCCCTGTTTTTAGTTTTTGTTTGTTTTTTTGTTTATGGAGAATTTCAAACATGTACTAAAGTGGGAAGACCGTGTAATGAACACAGTGACCATCAAAAGCAGTTATCAACTCATGGCCAATTTGTTACGCTCCCAGCTCCTCTCCCCAGTAGTATTTGAAGCAAATGCTAGAAACCATATCATTTAATCTCTAAGTATTTCAGCATGTATCTCCAAAAGATAAACATTCTTTTTTAAACAAAGACCATTATCACACCTAAAAAATTAAAATAATCCCGTAACATCATCAAATATCTAATGTGTTCAAATCACCAATGGTTTCATGAAGGTCATACTTCCTCTTAACAGATTATTTGAATCCAGCCCCAGATCAGATCCACATAGTGCAATAGCCTTTAAAACAAAAGTCAATAGGCTCCACCTCCATTTCTTTTTTCTTTACTCTTTGCAACTTTTTATTGAAAAAATATCTTTTTTTTACTTCAGTTTCCTTCAGTCTGAGTCTTGCTGATTGCATCCCTGTGGCTTAGTGTAACATATTCCTCTTACTCTTTCCTAACTCTTGTATTTCCTGAAAATTGGAAATTATATCTAAAGGCTTGGTTAGTTACAGGGTTTTTTTTATTTCTGTGTGTTTTTATCAAAACTATTTCATAGTGTTTGCTTCCATCAGGAGGGGCTTAATGTCTATTTTGTTCTGTTTAGGCTGTTAGCAACCCCTGATGTTCAATGCCAAGTCTCACGATGTTTTTGGTTTGCCCATCTCTTCTGTTCACTGTCACTCAGTGAGCCGGGGCTTCTGGGTAAGGTCGAGTCACAGGCTGAGGTCTTCTAGCTTTGGACCACTAAGAATTTTGGGGGATCCATGACCCCAAAGTTTTGTTTTATTAGAATGATTTTTGAAAAACAAACATATCATTCAATTAGTGAACCTCTAGTAAATAAGTAAATCTGTACTAAAATACAGAACAAAGACAAATTTTAAAACTATACAATGCACACTATTCTTATTGGACAAGTGAGACCATTATTTTGAGCCTCCTCTGTCATAGTCTGTTTCTACTTGTTCTTTAAGTATCCATTGTTTACTCTGTGTTAATTTCATTTTACTACTTATTTAATGCTCTTTGAGACCCATGATGTCTTGAATGTGCAGACCTTGGATTCTTGCAGACCTTAGATTCTGTGCGCTGATCTCCTGCAGGAGAACCTCAAGCAGAACCAGACCTCTGCAGATCTCTTTTCTCAAGGGGGCATGAGCCTGATTGCTCTGCCTTGTTTTCAGATGGCTCTCTCCTGAGCTTCAGCAAGTTTGCTTCTCTCCTCTTTTCCATTCTCCCCTCCTTCCCTCCCTTCCTTCCTTCCTTCTTCCTTTTCTCTTTACTTTCTAGCCAGCACAATACTGTCTTCCCCTGGTCTAGTTTTTAACCTCTTGACACTGATAAAATCTATGTGGATGCACAGCTAATCTTGGGAATGTTGAAATGTGAACTTGATTCTCTGTGCCCAAAGCTACCTTTCCAAATGCATAGGGATATATTCATTTAATAAACCCTAATAATAAGTTTCAACTCTGTACTAGGAGTGTAGGGAGAGAGACAAGTTACAACACAGTGGAAATGCTGACAGGAAGAGATGCAAAGTGCCGTGCGACAAGGAACAGATGACTCTGCCTGGGAATAGTGGGGAATGGCTTAATCTTGGAAGTGACATTTAAACTAAGTCTTCAAAGAATATGATTAAGACAGCATATTTGTGTAAGAACCGTTCAGGAGAACTTAGTGTAAAAGTATGTTGTTTTACTGGGACATGGAATTCAAGTAATTAGCTAATGGACTTGACTTTTGAGTATAGCAACAACTTACCATATTAACTTTGCTTGCTAGACACAGTGAGACTTGCCGTAGGCTATTTCCTTCATATGTATGCAAATACGTGAGCATAAAATATCATATTTATCACCATTCCCACCCAGATAGTAGTGGGGAAAAAATGACTTTTAGGCATGGGACGTTCCAGGATGTGGGTGGACAGAGTCACCTTCCATCCCCCACTGTGATAGGATCTCATCTTTTAGGATGAAAGGATGGTAGATTCCCAAGGTAAGGACTGCTGAGTAATTGCAGGGGTCTACAGATCCACATGTGTCTCAGCCATTTAGGTTTTTTGTTTGTTTTTTTTTTAAGGCCACACCATGCAGCATGTGGGATCTTAGTTCCCTGATCAGGGATCAAACCCATGCCCCCTGCATTGGGAGCACAGAGTCTTAACCACTGGACCTCCAGGGAAGTCCCAGCCATTAGCATTTGACTGAATACATTATAGTTTCCCATGTTGATGTAGCCCCACTTTCCTAATGTATATAAAATAAGTATTGCTGTTATAGTACAAAACCATTTAAAAGTATCATTGAAATCATAGTTTTAGCTCTGTCATTATGTATGGTTTTAAACAACAAGATAGAATTACTATCTTGTATGTTTGGGGTATAAGTCTATGCTTGATGGTTAAGAATTCCTTGAAAATTTTTGACATTAAAATGGGTCCTTATAATAGAGTGGTGAAGGTTAGACAACATTGTAAATGCACTTAGTGTCGCAGAATTGTACACATAAAAATCGTAAAAATGATAAATCTTGCATCAGATGTATTTTGCCACAATGATAAAGTATATTAAAAAATTCCTTTAACTTATAGCAAAACACACACATGCCAATAAGAGGATCTCATAGTTGAAGAAACTGGACGTCATTAGCCTACAGCTTTGATTAATTTGGCAAATGTTTAACCGTTACCAAGCAGAGCCCTGCCCTGTAACTTTAAGTGCTCGGGAAAAATAGAGGGGACTGCATTTCTGCAGCTTGTAGTCTACTGGGGGTGTCAGTCAGCTCATCACCCTTGGTAAGTGCTATAAAAGGAAAAGTATAATATACTTTGAAGAGGCAATGTTTATTAGCCCCTAAGAAGGCAGCATTCTTTTTATTTTAGGTGAATATGCATTTTGAAGCTGTGTATTTTGCAAATGAGAGCAATTAATTCATATGGTTCCTGGTAAAGCTTTAGATATACCCAGACTGAGCCGATCTCTTCAAGAACAGAGACTCTATGGGGTGGGGTGGGGCTCTCATCCACCTTAGGGTATATGTCACCTTTTCAGTGGAGAGGAATGGAGAACCGAGGCAGGGAAAGGATCTTTGCGATCAGCAAAATGTAAATGGAATCTTTCTGGGACATCATCATTAGCTAAAGTAAAACACTATTTTTTTTTAACATCTTTATTGGAGTATAGTTGCTTTACAGTGGTCTGTTAGTTTCTGCTTTATAACAAAGTGAATCAGCTATACATATACATTTATCCCCATATCCCCTCCCTCTTGCGTCTCCCTCTCATCCTCCCTATCCCACCCCTCTAGGTGGTCACAAAGCACCAAGTGATCTCCCTGTGCTATGTGGCTGCTTCCCACTAGCTATCTGTTTTACATTTGGTAAATATATGTATATATGTCCATGCCGCTCTCTCACTTCGTCCCAGCTTACCCTTCCCCCTCCTCGTGTCCTCAAGTCCATTCTCTACGTCTGCATCTTTATTCCTGTCCTGCCCCTAGGTTCTTCAGAAACTTTTTTTTTCTTTTAGATTCCATATATATGTGTTAGCATATGGTATTTGTTTTTCTCTTTCTGACTTACTTCACTCTGTATGACAATCTCTAGGTCCATCCACCTCACTACAAATAACTCAATTTCGTTTCTTTTTATGGCTGAGTAATATTCCGTTGTACATATGTGCCACATCTTCTTTACCCATTCATCTGTCAGTGGACACTTAGGTTGCTTCCATGACCTGGCTATTGTAAATAGTGCTGCAGTGAACATTGTGGTACGTGTCTCTTTTTGAACTATGGTTTTCTCAGGGTATATGCCCAGTAGTGGGATTGCTGGGTTGCATGTTAGTTCTATTTTTAGTTTTTTAAGGAACCTCCCTACTGTTCTCCATAGTGGCTGTATCAATTTACATTCCCACCAACAGTGCAAGAGGGTTCTCTTTTCTCCGCATCCTCTCCAGCATTTATTGTTTGTAGATTTTTTGATGATGGCCATTCTGACTGCTGTGAGGTGATACCTCATTGTAGTTTTGATTTGCATTTCTCTGATGATTAGTGATGTTGAGCATCCTTTCATGTGTTTGTTGGCAATCTGTATGTCTTCTTTGGAGAAATGTCTATTTAGGTCTTCTGCCCATTTTGGGATTGGGTTGTTTGTGTTTTTGATATTGAGCTGCCTGAGCTGCCTGTATATTTTGGAGATTAATCCTTTGTCAGTTGCTTCATTTGCAAATATTTTCTCCCGTTCTGAGGGTTGTCTTTTCGTCTTGTTTATGGTTTCCTTTGCTGTGCAAAAGCTTTGAAGTTTCATTAGGTCCCATTTGTTTATTTTTGTTTTTATTTCCATTTCTCTAGGAGGTGGGTCAAAAAGGATCTTGCTGTGATTTATGTCATAGAGTGTTCTGCCTACCTATGTTTTCCTCTAAGAGTTTGATAATGTCTGGCCTTACATTTAGGTCTTTAATCCATTTTGAGTTTATTTTTGTGTATGGTGTTAGGGAGTGTTCTAATTTCATTCTTTTACGTGTAGCTGTCCAGTTTTCCCAGCACCACTTATTGAAGAGGCTGTCTTTTCTCCATTGTATATGCTTGCCTCCTTTATCAAAGATAAGTTGACCATATGTGCATGAGTCTATCTCTGTGCTTTCTATCCTTATCCATTGATCTATATTTTTGTTTTTGTGCCAGTACCATACTGTCTTGATTACTGTAGCTTTGCAGTATAGTCTGAAGTCGGGGAGCCTGAATCCTCCAGCTCCGTTTTTCTTTCTCAAGATTGCTTTAGCTTATCAGGGTCTTTTGTGTTTCCATACAAATTGTGAACTTTTGTGTTGTAGTTCTGTGAAAAATGCCATTGGTAGTTTGATAGGGATTGCACTGAATCTGTAGATTGCTTTGGGTAGTATAGTCATTTTCACAATGTTGATTCTTCCAATCCAAGAACATGGTATATCTCCCCATCTGTTTGTACCATTTTAAATCTCTTTCATGAGTGTCATAGTTTTCTGCATGCAGGTCTTTTGTCTCCTTAGGTAGGTTTATTCCTAGGTATTTTATTCTTTTTGTTGCAGTGGTAAATGGGAGTGTTTCCTTAATTTCTCTTTTAGTTTTTTCATCGTTAGTGTATTGGAATGCAAGAGATTTCTGTGCATTAATTTTGTATCCTGCTACTTTACCAAATTCACTGATTAGCTCTAGTAGTTTTCTGGTAGCATCTTTAGGATTCTCTATGTATAGTATCATCTCATCTACAAACAGTGACAGTTTTATGTCTTCTTTTCTGACTTGGATTCCTTTAATTTCCTTTTCTTCTCTGATTGCTGTGGCTAAAACCTCCAAAACTATGTGGAATAATAGTGGTGAGAGTGGACAACCTTGTCTTGTTCCTGATCTTAGTGGAAATGGTTTCAGTTTTCAACATTGAGAACGATACTGGCTGTGGGTTTGTCATATATGGCCTTTATTATGTTGAGGTAAGTTCCCTCTGTGCCCATTTTCTGTAGGGTTTTTATCATAAATGAGTTGAATTTTGTCAAAAGCTTTTTCTGCATCTATTGAGATGATCATATAATTTTTCTCCTTCAACTTGTTAATATGGTTTATCACATTGATTGATTTGCCTATACTGAAGAATCCTTGCATTCTTGGGATAAACCCCACTTGATCATGGTGTATGATCCTTTTAGTGTGCTGTTAGATTCTGTTTGCTAGTATTTTGTTGAGGATTTTTGCATCTATGTTCATCAGTGATATTGGCCTGTAGTTTTCTTTCTTTGTGAAATCTTTGTCTGGTTCTGGTATGGGGGCAATGGTGCCCTCGTAGAATGAGTTTGGAAGTGTTCCTCCCTCTGCTGTATTTTGGAAGAGTTTGAGAAGGATAGGTGTTAGCTCTTCTCTAAATGTTTGATAGAATTTGCCTGTGAAGCTGTCTGGTCCTGGGCTTTTGTTTGTTGGAAGGTTTTTAATCACAGTTTCAATTTCAGTGCTTGTGATTGGTCTGTTTATATTTTCTATTTCTCCCTGGTTCAGTCTTGGAAGGTTGTGCTTTTCTAAGAATTTGTCCATTTCTTCCATGTTGTCCATTTTATTGGCATATAATTGCTTGTAGTACTCTCTCATGATCCTTTGTATTTCTGCAGTGTCAGTTGTTATGTCTCCTTTTTCCATTTCTAATTCTATTAATTTGAGTCTTCTCCCTTTTTTTCTTGATGAGTCTGGCTAATGGTTTATCAGTTTTGTTTATGTTCTCAAAGAACCAGCTTTTAATTTTATTGATCGTTGCTATCCTTTCTTTCATGTCTTTTTCATATATTTCTGATCTGATCTTTATTATTTCTTTCCTTCTGCTAACGTTGGGGGTTTTTTTGTTCTTCTTTCTCTTATTGCTTTAGGTGTAAGGTTAGGTTGTTTATCTGAGTTGTTTCTTGTTTCTTGTGGTAGGATTGTATTGCTTTAAACTTCCTTCTTAGAACTGCTTTGGCTGTATCCCATAGGTTTTGGGTTGCTGTGTTTCATTGTCATTTGTTTTTAGGTATTTTTTGATTTCCTCTTTGATTTCTTCAGTGATCTCTTGGTTACTTAGTAGCATATTGTTTAGCCTCCATGTGTTTGTATTTTTTGCAGAATTTTTCCTATAATATCTAATCTCATAGCACTGTGGTCAGAAAAGATACTTGATATGACTTCAGTTTTCTTAAATTTACCAAGGCTTGATTTGTGACCCATGATATGATCTGTCCTGGAGAATGTTCCCATGAGCACTTGAGAAGAATGTGTATTCTGTTGTTTTTGGCTGGAATGTCCTATAAATGTCCTATAAATATCAATTAAGTCCATCTTGTTTAATGTATCATTTAAAGCTTGTGTTTCCTTATTTATTTTAATTTTGGATGATCTGTCCATTGGTGAAAATAGGGTGTTAAAGTCACCTACTATGATTGTGTTACTGTCGATTTCCCCTTTTATGGCTGTTAGCATTTGCCTTATGTATTGAGATGCTCTTATGTTGGGTGCATAAGTATTTACAGTTGTTATATCTTCTTCTTGGATCGATCCCATGATCATTATGTCGTGTCCTTCTTTGTCTCTTGTAATAGTCTTTATTTTAAAGTCTATTTTGTCTGATATGAGAATTGCTACTCCAGCTTTCTTTTGATTTACATTTGCATGGAATATCTTTTTCCATCCCCTCACTTTCAGTCTGTATGTATCCCTAGGTCTGAAGTGGGTCTCTTGTAGACAGCATACATATGGGTCTAGTTTTTGTATCCATTCAGCCAGTCTGTGTCTTTTGGTTGGGGCATTTAATCCATTTACATTTAAGGTAATTATCAATATGTATGTTCCTATTACTTTGTCTTAATTTTGGGGGTTTGTTATTGTAGGTCTTTTCCTTCTCTTGTGTTTCCTGCCTAGAGAAGGTGCTTCAGCATTTGTTGTAAAGCTGGTTTGGTGGTGCTGAATTCTCTTAGCTTTTGGTTGTTTGTAAAGGTTTTAATTTCTCTGTCGAATCTGAATGAGATCCTTGCTGGGTAGAGTAACCTTGGTTGTAGGTTTTTCCCTTTCATCACTTTAAATATGTCCTGCCACTCCCTTCTGGCTTGCAGAGTTTCTGCTGAAACATTGGCTGTTAACCTTATGGGGATTCCCTTGTATGTTATTTGTTGTTTTTGTCTTGCTGCTTTTAATATTTTTTCTTTGAATCTAATTTTTGATAGTTTGATTAATATGTGTCTTGGCGTGTTTCTCCTTGGTTTTTTCCTGTATAGGACTCTGTGCTTCCTGGACTTGATAGACTATGTCCTTTTCCATATTAGGGAAGTTTTCAACTATAATCTCTTCAAATATTTTCTCAGTCCCTTTCTTTTTCTCTTCTTCTGGCACCCCTATAATTCGAATGTTGGTGCGTTTAATGTTGTCCCAAAGTTCTCTGAGACTGTCCTCAATTCTTTTCATTCTTTTTTCTTTATTCTGCTCTGCAGTAGTTGTTTCCACTGTTTTATCTTCCAGGTCACTTATCCATTCTTCTGCCTCAGTTATTCTGCTATTGATCCCTTCTAGAGAATTTTTAATTTCATTTATTGTGTTGTTCATCATTGTCTGTTTGCTCTTTAGTTCTTCTAGGTCCTTGTTACACATTTCTTGTATTTTCTCCATTCTATTTCCAAGATTTTAGATCATCTTTACTATCATTACTCTGAATTCTTTTTCAAGTAGACTGCCTATTTCCTCTTCACTTGTTTGGTCTGGTAGGTTTTTCCTTGCTCCTTCATCTGCTGTGTATTTTCTCTGTCTTCTCATTTTGCTTAACTTACTGCATTTGGGGTCTCCCTTTTGCAGGCTGCAGGTTCGTAGTTCCCGTTGTTTTTGGTGTCTGTCCCCAGTGGCTAAGGTTGGTTCAGTGGGTTGTGTAGGCTTCCTGGTGGAGGGGACTGGTGTCTGCGTTCTGGTGGATGAGGCTGAAACTTGTCTTTGTGGTGGTCAGGATGGCGTCCGCTGGTATGTTTTGGGGTGTCTGTGACCTTATTATGATTTTAGGCAGCCTCTCTGCTAATGGGTGGGGTTGTGTTCCTGTCTTGCTAATTATTTGGCATGGGGTGTCTGGCACTGTAGCTTGCTGGTCGTTGAGTGAAGCTGGGTCTTAGCGTTGAGATGGAGATCTCTGGGAGAGCTTTCACCGTTTGATGTTACGTGGTGCCAGGAGGTCTCTGGTGGACCAATGTCCTGAACTCGGCCTGATATCCAGCCAGAGCATCAAGACCCTGTCAGCCACCCGGCTCCAAACTCCGGAACTCCACTCTCCAGAGGCCCTCCTCTGGACGCGCTTCCTCTCCCCTTCCGTGCAGGTCGAAAACACTATTTTTTGATGTGTAACTTTTTGCGCGGTTTCTAATCCTAAGTCAAATTTGGGTCCATATTAACTTCCAAAAAAAGAGAAAGATACAGGTAAGGCTAAATAGTTACAAAATGCCCTCCTGAAAAGTCAGTTAAGGCTTCCTAATGTAAACGAAGAAATAATCGTCAGGAAAATTTATTTCTGTAGACCTTTGTCACTTCGCAGATGGTTTTTGCAGAGATTTGGGTGTGTCGCAGGCCAAAATATCATGCTCAGAGATCACCGATTATACCTAGTAAGTGTGGAATTGTAGGTTGTCCATCCTTCAGACTAATAATTATACCTTATTTTGTTTCTAAATCTTAGGACCTGGAATAGTGTACCACTTTCAACTTTTTATTATCTGTCAAGTCCCAAGATAGGTAGTGAAATTTCAAACAAGTTCCCTAGGTTTTATTATGTGGTTTCCTTTGAAAACACAGGATCACTTATAGCATCAGATTTGAATGTCTTAGTCAAATGTGTGAAGATGAATAGTAAAAATCCTGGTGGTGATGATCAAACACTATACTTTAAGGTTTGAATAGTAAGGAAGAGTTTCTCACATATTTGAAAACTGGTGTCTCTTCATCCCATAAAGGGAGAAATAGATGAGAACAATTTTAATAATAATGACATTTCTTTTGTAATATTTAAAAGCCTCTAGTAATTTTTCTTGCCTGTGTTTCTTTCTAGGAAAAGCCATTGACAAAATCTCTACAACGTGGAGAAGACCCCCAGTTTGATCAAGTATGTAATATATATTATATACTGCTTTTTATTTGTTTGAAGATGTACAAAGGCAAGGGCTGAATGCTCACTATGGTGTATTGATGAACTTCGTCAAAGAGGATACAGGAGTGTGATCTTAGGAACTGTGTCCTGCAGCTTTGACAGTGACAGCTTGTAGTAGATGTTTAGTAAATGTCTGTTGGTTTGAATTGGAAAGAACTGAAGTGTTGAAATAATATGAGGAGGTCATCAGTCTTTGGTTACCAGAAAAGATAAAGGAATTTCCATTCAAAACCTTATTGAGATTCTTCTGAAAAAATGGTACCATATGACGATCAGATCTCTGCCCTAGAGCTTTCTTATATTTTAACCAGTGTTTTGTTGAATGCCAGCTATATGCTTGACACAGCACTAGGCTCTGGTGATACAAAATCTAGGACCAATTTTAGCAATCCTGTGAGAGAGACAGACCACCTAAGCAATAATTATAAAACAGTATAGTAACTTAGATTCTAATAAAGTGATACATGAACAAAACAGTTTTAGACAGAATAAATACAAAGAAGCTCCTTTGAAAATAGATCAGGACTAGTAAAAGGACTTCCAAGTCTAAACAGCAGGTAATAAACATAGGAAACTAGAATCTTATCAATCCTGGTTGAGTCACTTCAGGAGGGCTTTAGGTATGTTTAGAATGGTGGATAACAGGACATCAGAGGAGGTCAGAAATGTGTTTGTGGTGTTTCCTAAACGTCTGCGTTTAATGACAAAGAGGACAGCATGTTCTTCTTTATAAACCTCATTTGGTGCCAGTAGCAGAGGCAAAATCCCACGGGATGCACCATGGCCTGATCTAATACAGTGGGATTTTTATATTGTCTTATGGAGAACACGCGGAGAGTACGCTTTCTGCAGTGCTTTGAAATTGCCTTTAATGTGGAATCAAGAGGAAATGCTTTGGCTGTTAAAGTTCAGACTTGTTCGATCCAGAAATGTTAAGGCCTGACTATAGAGACAGAATCCTCCATTCTCTATTTTATAAACTGTTGGCTGAGGGAGACCTCACAAGTTTGCTGTCACGGCAGGTCTTGGAAGGCTGGTGCGGCCCTGGCTTTGCGCTCTGCTGCTGGCAGAGCTGGCTGTTCTCTGGAACGCTGGTGGAATGGAGTATGGGCTTCGTCTCTCTGTGCCATGGAGCTGACTTCTTTCCTCATATTATCCTTAGTTGCTGTTACCTGGTCCCGCTTGGGAGGTCAGGGACCTGGGGTGAATGTTTGGGGTCGTTATTTTCGAAATGTGGCAAGTGTGGCTCTTTCTGTTCTCCTTAAGAACGTAAATATTATCTGTCTTCCATAATTTTTCACTCTATTTTATTTTCTTTGTCTCTTTCCTCTTAGATTATCACTGTCCTTTCCTCAAAAAACTTGTGTTTTCTTTTTCTCCAGCTTAGTGTACTTCTTTCTTTTTCCTCTGGGAGAATGGTACTTTAGCATTTTAACATTACATATAGTAGTTATCCCAAATAATTTGGCTTAGACACAATGTCTCATTTATTATTCAGCACTCTATTTCTGCATTTCAGCATTGTGGGAAAGAGATCGACTTTGGGGTTTAAATCCCAACTTTGCCACTTAATTAGCTATAATACTTTTAACCTTGCTGCTCAAAATGTTGAAATGCAGAATCACTGCCCTGCCTTGATATACTGAGTCAGATTCTGCAGCTTAACGAGATCTCCAGGTGACCCCCACCCACATTGATGCTTGAGAACCACTGCTTGTAACACATCTCTGTGTATTAAAGACACTTTAGGGGTGAACCAGTAGTGAGTTGGTCACTGAGGACTTTCAAATAAGGCACATGAAATTATCCTCTGATTGTAAAATCATAAATTTATGCGTGAACCATGAGAGAAGACAACCTACAAAGTTGGTCTCATTTTAAAGAGCTAGCAAGATCCCCAGGCCAGAAGGAAATGTGACTGAAGTTGGTCTCTCTGTGGATTCAGTGAAAAAGAAAGTCAGCCAAGTCACCTTTGAAAGTGCCCGTCCACTGTTTCAACAGCAAATTATAAGCATTGTGGTTCTATTGGCAAGGCTGTGAAGGTATCAAGCTCTCTTAGGGTTTTGATATCAAAGGTCCAAATTCTGTAATTCCCCTTATTCTGATTCCAAGCAGGAGGATGTTATTCTGGGGTCACACAAGTCCATCTACGGGAGAAGAACACGCTGGTGACACCTCCTTGGAGCTATAGCCTCCATTGCTCTACTCCCGGGAGCAGTGGTACCCACAGAAGTGACATTTATTTAGTACTTACCATAGGGGAGGCACTATGCTAAGTGCATCCTTTGGACAACGGACAACTGGTCCCTGTTTAGAGAATATTTTTATCAGTTTCTCCCTTTTAAATGTCCCTGGCATGAGTGATAGGCTAAAGAGAGCTGGGCTTCACTTTCAGTGCCTGATCCCGGGTGGCCCTGTTTAATCCTCCACTTGCCAAGCCCAGGATTCATTTTTCTCCTGTTAGAAATAGAAGCAAAAACAAAACAACAAGAATCATGTAATACTTTATAATTAACCAAGCCTCTTCTTAATTCTTTTATATTATCATTTTTATTATTTTGGTCACACTGCACAGCATGCGGGATCTTAGTTCCCCGACCAGGGATCGAACCTGTGCCCGCTGCAGTGGAAGCGCAGAGTCTTAACCCCTGGACCACCGGGGAAGTGCCTTACCAAACCCCTTCTCACGTATTGTGTCACCTGACATTACTCAACCCTTGCAACAAGCCCAAGAGGAAGGTCTGATCATCATCTCTGTGTTACAGCTAATGGAAATGAGTCCTGGAGAGGGTGCCCTATATTATATGACTAAAGCCTGAAGGGACCGAGACTGGAATCCATATGTTCTAACTCTAAAGCCTGTGCTTTTTACTCTGTAACATGCTTATATTTTTAAAAACTAAGTTGGTGAGAATTTAGATGGGAGTTTTCAACAGGTAATGGACCTAAGGTCCCATATCAGTTAAGATTAGGTTTGGCGGCAAATGGCACATAAAATAACAGTGGCTTTAACAAGATAAAAGTTTATTTCTCTCTCACATTGAAGAAGTACAAAGAAAATCAGTCCCGTATCTTTATGTTTTTCTTTTCCTGTGTATGGCTTACATTCCCAAGGTCATCTCATGGTCCACTTTGGCTTCTGGAGCTCAGCTGTTACATCTGTGCTCCAGGCAGCAGGAAGGTGAAATGGAAACAGAATCACAGAAAAAACCCCAGAACATCCTTACAGTGCACACGCTACTTCTGCTCATGTCCAGTTGACTAGATCTTAATCACACAGCCACATATACCTATAAGAAAGATGAGGAAATTTTATTTTGGGCAACCATGTGTCCATCTAAAAATGAGATATTTTATAACTAAGGAAGAAGAGAAGAGTGGATATTGGGTATTACCTGGCTCTACTAGATATTATGTAGCCTATTTTTTGTCAAAATTCCCAGTAAAGAGTATTATGTAAAATTCTCTGCCTCTTTTTTTTCCACTGTGGAAATCTCTGAGAATTGGTCAGCTTTCCAGTTTGAATTTTAAAACATATATTTAGAGGTTAAAGCTTTGTGTTTCCTTAAGTTTTCTGTTGCTTTTCTGTTTAATTAACTGTTGGTTTAATATCTCTTATTTAACCTAATTACAATCTAAACATGTATAGAATAGACTTGGTTAAAAAAAAAAAAACCCCTCTTGTTTCATAAATGACAAGATGTCTAAACAGGATTAATTTTTTGAAGCTCCCTGTTAGTGGGAGAAGAACTGTACCAGTGACTACTTTGTATATTGGAGAGCTAGGAATTTGTACCCTAATTCCCAGAGTTTCACTTTTACAAATGTTATGAATGTGAACTTGACCCATTCTTACACGGTACCTACCTTGTGGCAGCTGTGTGCCAAACATTACGCCAGCTTGTGGAAATAAACATGAAGGAAACAGTGCCAGCCCTGGAGAGGCCCCCAGTCTAGTGTGAGAGACAAAGAAGAAAGATGTAAATCAGATAAATTATAACCTCAGTGTAGTAAGGAAGCTCACAGTGGAAGAAGCAGGCGTGCTGTGAACCTGAGAGCAAGCTTTGCCCTATACTAGGGAGCCAGGGAGGGCTCTCAGTTCCTGCTGGTGAGAAAGTCATACGGTAATGAGAATTAATAAAGGTGATGAGATTTCCAACAGCATTTTGAAAATGTACACTGCCACTAATTTATTTTAAATGCCTAAATTAACCCTCAGCACTTAGAAAGCAAAATAAATGAAAAATTGTCCTGGTAATAAAGTTATTTTAGCAAACATTTATTAGGTGAGTGAGAGCGTGTGTGTATGTATGTGTGTGTACATGTACAACAAAGCCCTGTGTGGGACAAAGAGATGTAAGAATGTGGTCCCTGCATTCCAGGTAGGAAGGGTCAGACTGTGGAAGACCTTGATGCCAGCAGGTGGGGCCTTATCCTCTACATGCCAGTATCAAAGTGATCAAAGTGCAGCCTTGATTTTAAACCCCGACTGGAGAGATCCTTAAAGTTTGGAGGCATTTTGGGAGTTGGGGCATCGATAAAGATTTGAGGCTAAAATGGAGAAGGTGGAACTAGAAAGAAAGAATGACTATAAGCAACATTATGTAAGAAGAATCAATATTGGTTGAGAGAAGGAGAAACAAAAGGTAACTGCAGTTTTCAGCCATGATTTGGAGCCATTTCCATTCAATTTAACAAACGTTGAGCACCTGAATCATGCCAAGGTCTGTGCAAGGTGCTGGGGTTACAAAGCAGTAAGCAAGAGTTTCTGCTCTCCAGAAATTCTCAGTCCCAGGAGGAGGACAGATACCTAAACAAATAGTACTGTGATGTAAATATAATAAGAAGGTACAGTTCAAGTGCTGTGGGAACTCAGGTAAGGGAGTAGTTAAGGATGCTAGAAAGGTGGGGCGGGGGGGAGTGTCATAGGAAGCAGTGACATAGTAAAGATATCTGCTATCCAGATGGACAAGATGGGCTGGGTCGTGCCAGACAGGTAGAGCCGAGTGGACAAAGGAATTGAAGGAGAGAAGAGCAGAGTTCTTGGGAGTGGCCGGGAGGAAGCTGGGAAGGCCGGCTGGAGCCCATTGCTCCCGTGACCATGGGAGCCATACTGAGGAGTCTGGACTGTTTTCTATGGATAAGGAGTTTTTCAGAGGACCGCTGTGCTTGGGGAGAGGGGATAAATTAGTTTTACACGTACTGAATTTTCAGTGCGGGTAAAATACCTGAGGAGAAATAACCAGGGCTCATTCATTTATATGATCACCCAACAAACACTGAAAGATTAGTGTAGAGAAAGTGGGTGAGGCATATCATAGGGAAACATAGTTCATTTAGGACCAGAAAGTGGGATCCACAAAAGAAAGCCCAGAAAAAGAGTGCCAAAAAAAGTGAGAGAAGCCTAAGAAGATGCATCTTCCCAGGGCAGGGGTGGCCCAAGACGGCAGCCTGTGCAGGGACCCTCACGGAAGAATGAGAGGTTAGAAGTTAGGAGCGCATGGGAAGCCAGCTTTGAGAAAGCCTTTTGTGCAGTGGCTATTACTCATTGCCATGTAGAATACACTTTCATATTGCTGGATTAATGTTAAATAGTTTAAGAGACTTACTTTCACAGCCAAGTTATAGTGGCTGGTCATGATTGGCAACATTTAAATGAAAAAGCATTATACCAGGACACAGTCATGGTACCAGTGATGAGTTCCCTATCTGTGATCTGTGCAGAGCACCCTGTGAGTGAAGGGCATGGAGCTCCCCGTTTTAACTTCAAGTGACTTTCCTCTGTTATCAAAGTTTACAGATATTCTTTTAAAACATAAAGGCCAAGGCATTTTATTTTGGATTTTCCAATGAAACAACCGCTAACCTGTGATGTGTGTGGACCTGAGTAGATGGTGATCAAATGCAGCTCACATATCAAGTTAACCCATTTTAAAAAGTGAAAAACACCTCTCCAAAATAACCCTCACCTGAGGGAGTACGTAAGCCTTACCTGGTACAGTATGTACTAATGACAGTCACTAGACACATTTACACACAGATGAAAAGTCTTGCTTGAGTAAAGTAACAACTGAATCTTTATTATTTCACAGCTACATATGCTTCTTGCCTGTTTTCTCTGCCCCTTGGCTTTTAGACCTTTGCTTATATCTAATGGTGGCATGAACATGCAGTAAATTAAATGATACAAACAATTGTACACTGCACGATGTGCTTCTATTTGAAGTATTGCTCCAACTTTGTTTCTTAAAACAGTCTCATAGAGTAAGTGGAAGTTACTTCCTCTTTGCGTAGGAAAGTATGATTACTCCCCAAAGGGGCTTGTGCCAGAACAAGCAGGATTAGAATCCAGGCCCTTCTTTTCACAGGTGCATTGTTTTACTGTGCTTTGGTGGTGTTTAAATAACCACATGGGAGATGGCAGCATCGCAGAATGGAGGAAAGCATTTCCGGCAGAATCTGATGAATGTTGTCATGTGCTCAGGAGACTTCAAGGGAAATGATTGCAGGAAGGCCATTGGCTGGTCGTGGGTTTGTCCTTTCTGATCTTTTATAGAAAAGTGTCGGTACTGTAGCAAGAGTAGAAATCAGGTCTCAGGAATGAAGAAGTGAGGCAGAAAGAGGAAGCATCTCCAGTCCATGGCTGATTGAGCAGTTGGCCAGAAGAGGGACCCGTCAGTGGGTCAGAGAGGGGAGAGTGGAGTCAAAGAGGGCTGGGTGTGTTTACGGAAAGACGAGAAATCCGAGAGCTGCATGAAATCCGAGAGCGTAATGCTGTGCCTTTCTGCCAAGGGTTGTATCCATTCTTCTTTTTTTTTTTATAAACTGGCTTATGACAGTATATGTTTCCTGTGTTCAATATTATAATTCGACTTCTGTATTCACTACAGCATGCTCACCACCAAAGTTTAGTTTCCATCTGTCATCATACAGCTAACTCCCTGTACCCTTTTCACCCTCCCCGTTGCCTCTTCAGTATCTATGTGTTCATTTTTGTTTGGTTTGGTTTGCTCATTTATTTGTGTGTGTGTGTGTGTTCGTTCTTCACTTACATTTGGGCTCGACGCCTTTTTCAGGATGCTGGAGGTTCCTGAGAGCCAGACTTGTAGATGAGTCAGGACTTACAGTTACTGGTTTTTCTTCAACAGATTGATTGTGGTTGCAGAATAGTTAACTTTCTCGGTGTCCTTTCCCATTTGCTTTAGAGCCAGGTGTGCCGGCAGCAAACTCGGGGAGTCCAGTGTTGCTGCCTTTCTCTTAAGGAGCTGATGTGGGACAGGCGTTGCTCAGAGGCCTCTACAGTAAGCATCTGGAAGGCACTGTGTTTACATCTGCTGGGGCCAGAAAAGTTGGCTTAGTTTGGGAATACAAACTAAGCAGAAAGGTTCTAATGGAGGCCTTGGTAGTTTGTGCTTGGGTAAGAGATAGGTGGGTCTTAATTTTTTCCCACTGCGGTTGTCCAGGGTGTCCACGGGGCATTGGTTCCAGGGCCTCTGACCTACATGCCAAAATCCACAGATGCTCAAGTCCCTTATATAAAACGGTGTAGCGTTTGCGTATAACCTACACACATCCTCCCATATACTTTAAATCATCTCTAGATTACTTATAATACCTATTGCAATGTAAATGATATGTAAATAGTTTTAGATACAATATAATGGTGTGTAAGTCATTGCCAGAGAGAGGCAAACTCAAGTTTTGCTTTTTGGAACTTGTGGCATTTTAATTTTCTGAGTGTTTTTAATTTGTGATTGGTTGAATCTGCAGATACAGGGGGCTGACTCTGTACCTAAAAGCAACATTTATCAGCTCTGATAACATCTGTCAGCAACGTCTGTCATTCGTTCCGTCATTAACTTAGCCTGTGATCTTATCAAAGTCAAAATATTTTGTGTCTGTGCTTCAGTTTCAATATTTGGAAATGGAAGAGGGAAGAAAGAAACAGACACTTTTGAAGGTCTGTTTTATGTCCCACACTTGAGAGTTTCTCCTTTAGTCTCCATAAAAGCCCAGTGAGGGAAGTATTCTTAAGTCCTGTTTTACAGCTGAAAACAGAGCTTCAAAGAAACAGCAACGTGGCCAAGCTCATACAGCCAATAAAGGGCAGAGTTGTAACTTGAACCCCAAACCTGCCTGATCTTCCCAGTACGCTGATGAAATTACGAAAATGTGGCTTTTGGAGATCAGGCTTCAGATACGCTGTTCTGAGAACATGAAAGTTGCAGCTATTTGCAATTCAGTGTGACCTATTCTTTACTCTAAATTAAAGATAATTTGCTCATACATTCTAAGTAACTTCTTTTGGGATTTTCTTCTAGATGGTATATGTTTATGTCCTTTTGTGGCACCTTAGTTTCTTAATGTGTTAAAAACGCTATCTATAAACAGGAAACACATGGTAAAATAAATCTATTATAAATCTATAATAGAACTAAAATAACTTCTTATCATCTTGGGTAGTAATATTTTCCTGCAAAAGGAGGCAGGTGAAATTCTAGTGCTTTAACATTGATTCTAATGCTTCAATTCAATGAAAATCTATTTAAAATATATAAGTGAAAAATGTAAGCAATTAAGAGTAAAAACAAATTCGGTAGCATTGGATTCACATTAGTGTTATTCAGTGTTTCTTATTCTCCAGTGGAACAGTGAGTTCCATAAAATGGACCAAGAAGGTAAAATCAAATAATGAAGATCTTTTCCTAATTTGTAAGAAAAACATTTAACGTATACATTTTTATAATTTTAAGTTTTTATAATAAATTATTCTTAAGCCTGCAGTGTCTATCATCACTCATCGAATACTGTAAGCTAGCAATAGTATGAAATGTGATCGAGTAAAAAAAAAAAAATTGCCTCTGAATTGCTATAATAGATCAGGTACACAGAGAGTACCCTGGCGCCCAGGTGCTTGGCCACCTGAACTAGTTTGAGAAATTAAGCCATCAGTGAAGTTACTGTAAAATTATTCGTTAAATACACTCATGACAAGTCAGCCTTATTACTGTAAAATATGGAATGACTCCACTGAGTAATTATTCAAATATTTATGTGTGAAGTTTCCTTCTTTGCATTCAGCCAGTATAATAAAATGCTTATGAAAAATTAATGTCTTAGATACAGCATAATGGACAGTTTCTTTTAGCCTATTTATATATAAAACGCCAAAATAAATGTTAAGAAAACATTTGCAAAGTACATTTAGTATTCCCCTCTATCACCCCTCCAAAAGAAAACACCAGTATGAAATAGTTCTGTGATTCTGTGAACTTCATCTCCTCAAGCTGCACAGTACCTAGCTCATCTGTGATGGAAGAATATGATCATTTAAATGCAACAAGAACATCTTTGTAAATGGGCCTCCCCTTGCACAGCAGCACAGAGCTAGAATTCATCTCACCATTGGCTCTGCTTCCCATAAATGAAGGAACTGAGTAACCAAGAAGCCAGCTAGACCTTCCTCCCTTCCTGAGCTTTGAGGGCCAGGTCTTTGCAAATTCCACCCTTCCTTCCTGAAAGTCTGAACTCAAAAGGGCAGTAACAGAGAGATGGAAAAAACATGCACATCCACCCCCTGCTGACCTTTCATCTCTTCTAAGATGGTCTCAGTGTATTTGCCATGGAAAGCATGCCCAATAGATATAATACCAAGAATGGCTTCGGGATGACTTTTTAATGGGTAGAAAAAAATTATTACAGCTGAGATTTGAAGAACACTCTTGACGTTCTCTATGGAGAATGTGGGTTACACCTAAGTGAAGTAGCTGAATGCTCTGTTAGAGAATGCTCTACCCAGAGAGGTTTATAGGAGTCAAACACAGGTTTATATCACCTTTATGGGTCTGAAGTAAATAAAGGAACTTGTAAATGTCACACAGAAATTTTTTTTAATTTTTATTTTATATTGGAGTATAGTTGATTAACAATGTTGTATTAGTTTCAGGTGTACAGCAGAGTAATTCAGTTATACATATGCATGTATCTATCCAAATGTTTTTCAAATTCTTTTCCCATTTAGGTTATTATAGAATATTGGGAACTCTACTCAATATTCTGTAATGTTTTTTAAATAAACATTTTATTTTAGAATAGTTTTGGATTTACGGAAAAGTTGCAAAGATAGTACAGACAGTTGTCATATACCCCGTACCCAGTTTTTCCTATTAACATCTTACATTACCAGGGTACATTTGTCATAACTAAGAAACCAATATCAGTACATTATTATGAACTAAATTCTATACTTCATTTGTGTTTCATTTGTTTTTCCCTGATATGTGTCTTCTGTTCCAGGATACCATCGAGGATGCCACAGTACATTTAGTCATCATGTCTCCTTAAGTCTCATCCAGACTTGCACAAGTATTTTTAAATTACTGAAATATAATTGTAGTGGCTTTGGGATTTTACTATCTATTCAGTAATTAAGACAGAATTAACCCTTGGTCAGGGACTCTGAATTCTGATCCCCTTTCCCACGTGGGAGGAACCCTCTTTGTTTCCCAATTCAAAATATTTTAGATGATGACAACTTGAAGAAATATCCTTTCTGGATAACTTTAGAGAGGTAGGAAATTACCTGGGGTAACTTTAGAGAGAACTAGGAAATTACCCCCTTGGCACACCATAGTCGGCTTTCCTCCAAAAATTTACTGCTGTTATATCCAAAGGAAGAGCAGGAAAATTTGTTGTGCCTGTGGATGTTACAGCCTGGAGGGGAGGGCTCTTTTAAAAAAAAAAAAAAAAAAGATATTTTTAAATTACAGAACCCTATAACGGTGACTAGTTTCACCAGGCAGGCTAAATGCAATAGCCTGTTTATTTTTTTTAACTTAACCCATAACTAAAGGTAATGCACAATTTTGTATTATGTACCTATAACCATAATTATAAGAGAGAGGGCATGAATTAAGCTATCAAGAAATAGAATCTGAGAAAGAAAGCAGTCATTGCTTTACTCAATCTTAGGGCTTGTTTTAAAGGTGACAGTGGAAAGTCCTGTTGACATGAAGCACTTGTGCTTTCATTGCTCTAGTTTCCTGCTTTTGTAAAAGGAAGTTAAGCCTAGCCTGCTTAACTACAGAAATATTTCAAGTTAACTAACGTTTTCCGTTTCTTCTGCCACCTCCCCAGCTCAGGCTGTGAGCCCTGCGCTCCTGGAACCGTTGCAGTAATAACCTCATTAGATTCAAGCATGTGTTGTGTATTCTCTTAACTGCCTCTGTTTGCAAACCACTTCGGTCCAGCCTACACGTCACTGCTAGATTAAACCTCCCCAAACACCATTTTCATGGGCTGAGTATCCTACTCAGAAATCTTTAGGGGCTTCTCATTTTCTAGAGAAGAAAACTGAAATTGTTTAGACCGGCATTAAAAGTACCTTTAATGATTTAGTTCCAACTTAAAATTTTCAACATTATTTCCCTCCACTCTGGTGAACCAAAGTCCCTACATCAGTCAGATATTTATTCTTTCAGTTCCTTCAGAACCTTCATTAATCACAAAATCATTATCAACAAACAGTTATTTTGCAACTTCAGGACGGTAGGATTTCCTGCTTAGGCTCCTTGCTTAGTTTCTTTCTTGACTCTCATTTCAGATTTCTACCCTTTCTTTTAAAAAGGCCCAGGTAAAATCCTACCTTCATTTTTTTTAAACTCCCACTTACCCTGTCCCTGGTGATCTCTCTCCTGAGATCTCTCCTGATTGCAATATGTACTCTCAATATGTTGGTATATTTTCTTCTGGTCTTATTTTCTATATATGCATACTTATATGGGTCTCTATCAAATTGGCATCATACCAATTAAATGATTTTTCACTCTTTTTTCACTTAACATATCATGAACATTTTCATAGCATTAAATATTTTTGAAATGAGATTTTTAACGGTTTCATAGATAATCTACATCAAATTCCACATTGGATTCAGGCATTTACCTAGAGCAGGACATTGGTTTCCATTTTTTTGCTATAATAAATAATGCTGTCCTGAACATTCTTACTCATCTCTAATTATGTACTTGAGATAAATTCCTGTCTCATCAGTGCTGGGTGTTATGATTTGCCTATACTGTTTGTTAATTAAGTAATTAAAACCTATCTCATTGTACTTTGACACATTCTGGTTATAAGACCTTTATCAGAGAGGTGTTCTGCAAATATTTTCTCCCAGTCTGTGGCTGGTCCTTTCATCACTTAACAGCATCCTTCTAAAGGCTTAAACTTTTAATTTTGATGATTTTCAGTATGTTGAATTCTCATGGAATTTGCTTTTGGTTTGATCCCTAAGAAATCCTCACCTACCCCAAAGTCACAAGGATTTTCCCCTATGTTTTCTTCAGAAGTTTTATAGTTTTAGGTGTTATACTTAGGTCTATGACCCATTCTGAGTTCATTTTTGCATGTATTATAATATGAGATATGGACTGAAGTTCAGTTGAGGAGTGATACTTAATAAAAGATCAGGAATCTTTCCCAAATAAGGAAAGTAGAATAACTCATCTGTCAAAGGTATGTTTGTTGTTTGAAGAGGGGAGATGTTTGCCTTTGATGTAATACAGAGTAAATTACTGCTACTGATTCATTGAGTCTAATTTGGGGCACACCTCAGATTAATTTATGAATGATTATTGGCAGAAAACCATACATTGCATTACCACTTAGGTTATTTGTTTGGGGGATAGAATTGCTGATTTCACCTAAGCCATTAAGGTAATCATATTAATTAATGTATTTATTTATATAACAAGCATTTTTGAGGACCTAAGTCATACCAGTCACTGTACTTCTTAGATGCTGTGGGAAAATAATTTCTTTGCAGCCCATGAATAACCTGTATGCAATTAACATCTGATTTCTAGAATGAAAGGGAGTCAAAGTAATTATCTTTCTTAAACCACAAAGTTATTATATTAGGAACATCTGTCAACAGTAGGAAACGGGTTCTTGGGAATGTACTACTAAAGATTATTAAGGATAGGACTGTGATAAATAAGAAAATTTTGTAGTGACTGTGGTTTGGAGTTATTTGTGAAATAAAAAGTTTCTCAGTAATTGGCAGTGCCACCAAAGCTTTTTAATTGCCTGCTTTTCTCTGTAGGTCATCAGTTCAATGAGCTCCCTTTCTGAGTACTGCCTGCCTTCCATTCTACGTACGTTATTTGACTGGTATAAAAGGCAAAATGGCATTGAGGATGAATCACATGAATACAGACCAAGAACCAGCAATAAATCTAAAAGGTACACTTCTCTTACGTAAGGATTATGAGGATTATAGTTTTTTCTGCCTTTCTCTTTTTTTTTTTTTTTTTTTGCGGTACGCGGGCCTCTCACTGTTGTGGCCTCTCCCGTTGCGGAGCGCAGGCTCAGCGGCCATGGCTCACGGGCCCAGCCGCTCCGCGGCATGTGGGATCTTCCCGGACCGGGGCACAAACCCGTGTCCCCTGCATCGGCAGGCGGACTCTCAACCACTGTGCCACCGGGGAAGCCTCCTTCCTTCCTTCCTTCCTTCCTTCCTCCCTCCCTCCCTCCCTCCCTCCCTCCCTTCCTCCCTTCCTTCCTTCCTTCCTTCCTTCCTTCCTCCCTTCCTCCCT
>NW_021703785.1:66661530-66858371 GCF_005190385.1 Monodon monoceros | reverse complement strand
CCTTCCTCCCTTCCTCCCTTCCTCCCTTCCTCCCTTCCTCCCTTCCTCCCTCCCATCCCTCTTTCCCTTTCTTTCTCTTTTCTTTCCTTTCTTTCTTTCTTTTACTTTCTTTTTCTTTCCTTCTTTCTCTTTCTTTTCTTTCTTTCTTTCTCTTTCTCTCTTTCCTTCCTTTCTCTTTCTTTCTTTCCTTTCTCTCTCTTTCTTTCTTTTCTTTCTTGAAACAAATCAAAGTGGGAGTTGGGTGGCTTCTAGATCTTCCTGCCTCTTTACGCATGAACACCACCTTGTCTAGCAGGTGGCACATTTGGAGTATTTGTCACTGCAAGCTGTCACAGGTTGAAAATTCTTACACGGCCTTATTTTGACAGTGGTGGGGGCAGGGTGTCAAGGACCCTAGGTAACCCTCTTGCCTGCTTCTCTCCTGGGCCCTCTCTCCTCCAGTCTGCACCTGAAGGCAGAAAGCCTGCAGCAGGCCCTGCACGACATTGCCTAGATATTTGGATCTGCGATCGTAACCTTGAGTGCCCAGGGTACTGTAGTGCAAAGGACGCTGGGTTGGACCTTAGAGGTAGTCATGGAGCTGCCACTAATTAACCATGTGACTTTGACCAGCTCCCCAGCAGCTTCCCAGCTCCCAGCCTTTTCGTGAGCAAAAGGGGAAGTCAGATCACCCCATCTCTAACTTCCCTTCTAGCTGAGAATTTTGTTGATTGGATTTGAAAAGTGGAACTCACTGCTACATGAGTTCTTCAGCCATAAAACTTAAGATTCTCGTTCTGTCCAATGAATGTATGTTCCCCAGAATTTTAGGTAAATATGTATAATTTCATATGTTTGAAATCAACCTATTATAGCAAGGTAGCAAATATAAGAAAGTTTAATACATTTACCTTTCTTTAAAAAAAACGAGATTTTTCAAAGCACTTAGATTTCTCCACGTGGGTTATACATTTTTTAATGCTTTAAAAGACAATATAAGTGAAATTAATCACTCAGAAAATCAGATATTAAATACTACTTGTGAGTGATTTATCCCTCTCATTTTTTTGACACTCCTAGTACTTAAAAATATGTAAACTTCTCTTGAAATTGAAGACCTGTTATTTTACCAAATTACATTTCATCTGAACTTGTAATTTCATTTTGTAATATGCTTGAGTGTATTCAAGATTCATTTACTTATCATTTTGTTTGGGGGAGAGGTTAATAACTTTTGCATATTGAATAATTATTTTAGTTGAAGAAGAATTTTTTTAAATGGAGATATAATTCACATACCATAAACCGCGTCCTTTTAAAGAGTGTAACTCAGTGTTTTTAGTATATTCACAAGGTTGTGTAGCCATCACCACTGCCTAATTCAAGAATATTTTTATCGCCCCCAAAAGAAACCCTATACCAATTAGCAATCTCTCATAAATATTTTTAATGTATCAAATTTAAAGGTAAAATTTCAATCCTGTGTCTGAAAATGGTTCAGCCTGTATGATTAATAAATTAATGGTGTCATTTTAGTATTTCCTCCTATTTCATGTTAGCTTATGAATAAATACTAAAACTTTCTAGGGGTGGAGAGTGGGGCAGTTTTAGTGAGTTGAATTAAGTGAGTTTTAGCTTTGTCCTGTTTGGTCAGAATTTAGTTACTAAAACTAGATTGTTCATGAATTGATTTCTTTATGGATTGAAAAGAATAGCTTTTTAGGTTGTATTACTGATTATTTCCAGGATATCAGAGTAATTGCCGAGATCAGAGAATTGGGACAGTGAAATTCAAGTCAATTGCATTTTAGTTAGCACTTGAAAGTTTAAAATAAGGGAGAGAGTTTGTGTGTTTGGGACAAAGCCAAAAGAATGAGGGTCTCTAGAACATGATGTAGCTAATAATGGGGGTCTCTCTTAATAGAAACAAGAAAAGAGGAACTTAAGGAAGAAGCATAAGCAACTGAAAACAGTCAAATGTGATGGATGTGTATTTGGGTTATGATTTTTTTTTTAACATCTTTATTGGAGTATAATTGCTTTACAATGGTGTGTTAGTTTCTGCTTTATAACAAAGTGAATCAGTTATACATATACATATGTTCCCATATCTCTTCGCTCTTGCATCTCCCTCCCTCCCACCTTCCCTATCCCACCCCTCTAGGTGGTCACAAAGCACCGAGCTGATCTCCCTGTGCTATGCGGCTGCTTCCCACTAGCTACCTATTTTACATTTGGTAGTGTATATATGTCCATGCCACTCTCTCACTTTGTCACAGCTTACCCTTCCCCCTCCCCATATCCTCAAGTCCATTCTCTAGTAGGTCTGTGTCTTTATTCCTGTCTTACCCCTAGGTTCTTCATGACATGTTTTTCCTTAGATTCCATATATATGTGTTAGCATACGGTATTTGTCTTTCTGACTTCACTCTGTATGACAGACTCTAGGTCCATCCACCTCACTACAAATAACTCAGTTTCATTTCTTTTTTTTTGCGATACACGGGCCTCTCACTGCTGTGGCCTCTCCCGTTGCGGAGCACAGGCTCCAGACACGCAGGCTCAGCGGCCATGGCTCACGGGCCCAGCCGCTCCACGGCATGTGGGTTTTTCCCAGACCGGGGCACGAACCTGTGTCCCCTGCATTGGCAGGCGGACTCTCAACCACTGTGCCACCAGGGAAGCCCCTCAATTTCATTTCTTTTTATGGCTGAGTAATATTCCATTGTATATATGTGCCACATCTTCTTTATCCATTCATCCAATGATGGACACTTAGGTTGCTTCCATCTCCTGGCTATTGTAAATAGAGCTACAATGAACATTTTGGTACATGACTCTTTTTGAATTATGGTTTTCCCAGGGTATATGCCCAGTAGTGGGATTGCTGGGTCGTATGGTAGTTCTGTTTGTTGGGTTATGATTTCTAAGATTAGTATAGTATCAACATTTTGACTGCCAAATAAATTTGTCAGATGCCTCTGGCTCCTCCTGGCAGTTAGACCTCAAACCAGCAATAAAGTTGAATTCATTATTGGAAAGATGTATGTCTTCCTTTTATTTGAAAGCATAAATTGGCTTATTAAATAAAACAGAATCAGGAGTTTAAAGTTTTGTTTCTACCAAGATTTTTTTGCTACTTTTTCAAGTTCCCCTGGCCCCTTTTGGAGACCCCTTACTATAGCCCTCTTCTCTCTACTGCTGCTGGCCATCTCTGAGAGTTTTCTCTCCCTGTGGTCTTCAGACTTCCTGTTTCTCTTCTCCATGATGTAATTTCTGGGTCAGACTTGTGGACGCCCTCTTTTTAATGCAGCTCCATATGTTTTCCTCTCCTCCCTTCCTCTGGCAGCAGCACTTTCTAGTTCTAGTGGGTCTTGAAGGGCTCCAGATGGATGGTTTGGTCCATTGCTCTTTCTCCTGGCAGGGACTGTTTGTAAATGATCCTGAATGAATTGAGTTCCTGCCCGGTCCATACATTTCCCCTTGAAAGTTAAAGCTGCAGCTTCCCTCGTTGACCTGCTCTGTCACCTACCAGGCTTAACTGGACTTGCTTAAGGCTGCAGAGCTCCTCCAGCGTTCTTTTTTCTATCTTTTATATGCTTTCCTCTCATTCCCTCTTGACTGAATAGAAAAACATTCCATGTTTAAAATAGTCTTGATTTATTTTGAAAATATCTGCCTGACAAATCCAAATTCTGTCCTCCTTTCTCATTGCTTTCATTTAATATGCAGGTACTGAGCAGTTGTATGTTTGGGAGACTCTACTAAATACACGTTTTCTCTTAATACTCAAGCAAACCTTACTATAATTACTATTATTATTTCCATTTTGTAGATGAAAAAATTACTGGTAAGTAGAAGAGGCGTAATTTTCACCCGGGACCGTTCTACACCAAAACCAACACTCTTTTTTTTTTTTAATTTATTTTTTTATACAGTAGGTTCATATTAGTCATCAGTTTTATACACACCAGTGTATACATGTCAATCCCAATCGCCCAATCCATCACACCACCTCCCCAAAACCAACACTCTTAACCAGTATTCTGTGCTAAGGGACTTTGCAGTCACTTCAGTTGCTGAATTCCAAATTAGTCCTCAGTACACTAGAGAAGCAGGAAATGAAGGGAAGGGGGTATGAACTCACATTTCTGTCCTCCTGACGGTGCTTATTCTGCTCCCTAACTTTGGAATAAGTTCAGATGACTCCACTTTGCCCCTCCTACCTCTTCTTCGATCTGCTTTTTAATCTTTCTCTCTTCCACCACCCCCTCACACCTTCTTTCTTCCTCTCATAAATCTCAAGTGGCAGAAGGTCAAGAGGAAAGGGGCAGGGGAAAAGAAACGAAATGTAATGCTGATCCTTTCTCCTCCCACTGCAGTCCTGATTCCATAGGTAATCATATTATTTCTTTCCGTTGTTTAACTCTTTTCACAAGATCCTCGCAGGGTCTACCTCTAGCACCGGAGCCCTGTATCATGTTTGTTTCCATTTTACAGATGAGAGGTTTCCTGTGTTGAAAGGTACCTTAGAAAAGTCCACAAGATGAAATTGTATACTCACAAATAGCTACCCAAGTTGACATGGTTAGATATTTAAAACATAAAGTCAAATATTCAAATCCAGTGTCTGTCCACTGCACCAGACTGATCATAGGGATAACTTCAGTGTGTATTTTCCGCTACAGTTTCTTCGTAACAAAATTGGTTTGCAGTCCACTGGGGATGAGTCCTAGATTTTTGGGTGAATTACATCACTCTGAGGATATTTTCAGTGCCCATTTAATGTGAATATTTTAAATTTTACAGTGATGAACAGCAGCGAGATTATTTAATGGAAAGACGGGACCTCGCCATTGATTTTATTTTTTCTTTAGTATTAATAGAAGTTTTGAAACAGGTAGGTCATTAATTTAATGTTACTTTAGATAAGATTTATTTATCTAAAATCTACTTATGTTTTTAAGGTCAAGTTTATTAAATTGTTCATGAATTTCAAATACTATGTCATATGAATTATATTTATTGATTGTTAAAGGCCATATGTAGTTCATTGTGAGTACTCTTACTGATTTGATCTTTAATATTCCCTTCCAAGTTAAGAGCCATCTTTTTTTTTTTCCAGATTCCACTTCATCCTGTAATAGACAGTTTAATACATGATGTTATTAACTTGGCTTTCAAGCACTTTAAGTACAAAGAAGGGTAAAGTAATTTGTCATCTTCGAATTTGAAGAAGTTGGGTACTTAAAACTAAATCAAGTTTGCTCTTTTCAGATGACCTGGGGGGATTCCTAACTTGTCTAATTGTATGTTATTTAGGTACCTTGGTCCTAACACTGCCAATATGCACATTGTGGCAGACCTGTATGCAGAAGTCATTGGAGTGTTGGCACAAGCTAAGTAAGTGAACCTCAAAATCGTTCACCATAAGAACATGAGTGCCTCTTCTGCGCCAACCCAGCCCTACTCTCAGGAGGGGGGAGGGTGTGAGCTTACCAGAAACTAGGGTTTATTTATGCTGTGTGTGCCCTGTCTCTGAACCTCACAAGAAGCTCCCCAGGACAAGTACCAAGTCTGTCTCCAATTTGTTTTCTCCTTTAGCTTTTTCACTTGGCAGTTGGGCTAGATCCTACCAAGAGTCCATGAGTTTCAGACTATTGCATCTGAGAAAGAAATGAACTAACCAAAGTACTTTTCTTCCTGCTTAATTTTCCAAAGAAGTTTATCAGTTTTAAAAGTTCTGTTTTCTATATTCCATGAGTGGCTGGTTACGATATAGCATCCATGAGTGGGAAAATTCCATTCTAGAATGTGCCTTTACTATAGACCTTACTTAATTCAGCTGAGCTAAAAATGTCCCAGACTCTGTCATGGAAACAAGTCAGAAAATTCTCATTGCTAAATATATCTGGCCCATAACACTACTTAGCAGGCTAGAACAAAGTGGTATTAGACTATTAGCGATAATATACTTCTTCCAAAAGTGATGTCACACCCTATTCACCCATCTTCATCTTATTCAACCCTGAGGCAAATTGGGCAAGATCCTGAATTTCTAGGTTAGGCAAAGTGAGCCAGAGACATAATGTGAATCCAAGCCAAGAGGCCAGCTTGGAGCAACAGTGATGCCCCGATCTTTGTGAAATTGCAACCCTCAGAAAGATTTGTATCTTCAAGAGATGGAATTTCCTAACTTAGCAGTGTGGAAGTGCTCAATTTATCACAAAACAAAATTTTTAAAAAGTACTTACTCAGCACCTTTAGCTAGCCAAAACATAGCCAAGAACTCAGGAAACAGACCCCAAAAACTCCTTGAGGTGACTTATTTAATCTAACCCTGTTTGTCTATTCGTCTTGACTACCTGTTTTTTTTCTAACACATAAAACATCAGTACTAGATGGAAGAGACTTAGATACACTGACGCCCTGAGAAATATCAAGCTCAAAAACTGACAGCAACAGAGAGGAAAGAGAAACTGGCCAAAGCATACATAAGAACTAAACATTAGAGTTACCTGGACCATTTTGCATGAGAATATATATTGTACGTTTATTATAGCCCATTGTAATAATTGTAGTTCATGAAAAAAAAAGTGTAATGCATTTTGGAGAGATTTCCATTGCAATTAAATAATAAAAGTATTGGCTTTTTGAAGGAATGAGCTGCAGTTATCTGGCAAATTAACTCATGTGTCTCTACCTCATTCCTAGAAAAGATCAGAAAAATGAGTTGTTAATATGTATTTTGGCTGCTTTGTCAAACCCTGGAAATCTCATCATATTCCTTTGTAATTACCCCAGCCTAACTCTCTTATACAATCATTTGGAAAGTTTAATATGCCAGAAATGACTTCTTGTGTTTTTCTTAGTTTCGTGAACTGTACATAACAATATCGGTTACTATAGAATGACTTGCCTTAGTTAGCTACACCGATTTTCAGTTGGTTGAGAATGAATTGAGAGACAACGTCATAACTAAAGCAACATTCTAAGGTTGTAGGAATTTCCTTATTAGGTCTGATTGATCATCCACTGAGCCAGTGTTTTCTTGCCAACAAGGACTTTTTAAAATTTTCATGTCAGTATTTGTCTCAATTTTGCAATAGGAGGCTATAACAAATGCCTCAGTTTGGATAATGCTGTAGTACTTTTTAGTCACAAGAAAATGCTTTCACCAATGGCTTCTTGCAGTAATTGCAGTAATATATAGTAATCCCATTGATAAATTCTTAACCAGTCAGTATAGAGTTAACCTTTATTGATAGACAGTACAGTCTTAAACTGGTGTCACACTACAGATTATCACATTACGTTCTTCTCATGAGTGCGCCAGGACCATTACCTGATTGTCGCCTTAGAAAATTACTGCTTCCTTTGTTCTCAGTGGGGGAAAAAAAGGATGTATGCCTATTTGGTATAGGATGGTTATCTTTTTTTAAAAATAAACTTGAGTAATGTAACAATTCTAATTTTAGATTTTATATCTAGATCACAGGGGTAATGCACTAAAATATCTTCTTCATTCTGACTTTAGATATTAATATTTAGTTTGGTCTTTAAGTTTTAGCAGAATCACTATTTTTAATCTTACTAGTGATAATATGCTCAATTCTTGTCATTAAGGGGAAAAAATTTTTTTTTTTTTGCTATTAAGTGATATTCACCCAGGGTCTTGACTTTTTCAAAGTCAATTAAGTTAAAATTAGATTTTTTTAAGGTAAGCTTTTTGCATTAAAATCTGACATATCTATTTAAATAGTAATGATTGCTTGTAACATTCATTCTAAAACTGCTCTCTCTTTATGTGATATAATTTTAATATATATATTCTTATACTCTCACTTTAATAATATCTACTATACATTTTAAAGCAGAAGACTGAGTAATCATTTAGTTACTGTATTTACTAAAGAATACTAAACACTCTAGGTGTGGTCATTGAAAAGAAATTTATTTTTCCCTAAAATTATTTTAAGGGAAAATAGATTTTAAGTGCAAATAGATTTTTGGATTATTTTTATTTTAAAATAACATGTTTATGTCATGTGGGACTTTTTAAAGTAAAAGATAGCTATATTTATTTTTAAATGAGAAATAAATAGACTTTTAGCCACTAACTCGTGAGAGTACTGAAATAGTGAGGTGTACAAATAACCTGCCTTTTCCTCCCTCTCCTTGTTTTAGTCACGGATTAGAAAAGAAAAACACACTTTCTAAGTATCATGTGATCTTTAAGACAATATAACTCTAACCTGTAAAGTTACTTTTTTCTTTTTAAGTCTCACATTTCAAAATTAAAACCATAGATTTTTTTTTTTTTTTTTACTGTTTGGAAATAATTTGAAATAAAACATAATTTTAAAAAATCTAGTTTTTATAGATTTTATAAATTTTTATAATCTTGATTGAAAGTGTCACTTCCTTCTCTTTGCTATGCCATTTCTGCTTCCTGTCCTTCATCTGTCTCTACCTAAAACCTCTGTTCACCCTTTACCCTAACATAAATCACCTCTGAAATCTTTGATTGTCCAGCTGGAAAGAGCCCCTTCATTGTCCAGTGCCCCCGGAGCCTCTTCAGGTGTATTATTCACATAAAGGACAGTGTGAGATATGAGAAAGTGATTTGGCCTGGGGCATTTAACCTCCCTGAAGGACCAGAGAGATCCAGGCAAATTCCCAGGCCCATGGTAACATACCTCATAAATAATAATACTGGTTATTATTCTTATTAAAATTATTACTATTATTCACATGGCTCATGGTCAGTGCTACATTGTCTTACCTTTCCAGTTAAACTGTATACTGTTCTAAATAGACAGGGACTACATTTCACAGCTCATGACTGTCTAAGGCAGCTACAAAATAGTGGAAATTCCTGGAATTCACAGCAGAATATCACAAAGTCTCACCTTTTTCACTTTGACCTTCCAATCTGTTTCTTCATTCATAAAATGGAAACGCATTCACTAACTATTTTCTGCTCCATTGCCTTCTTAAAATCTTTTTCTTTCGTATGCAGCAAACATAAAAATCCATAAGTTGTTTAGAAAATACAAACAACTTTAACAAATTGTTACCAAATGAACACCATGTAACCTCCTGCATTCCAGCCGAGAATGAGAAAATTGGCGCTCTCACGAAGCCCGCAACAGCCAACTTGCCAATCACACACCTCTTGCACTGCCTTTTGGTGGCACCATATCTGTATGTTTACCACCTCCCTTATATGTCCTAAAATTTCTGCTTTGAGGTGTCAAAAGTTGCGATTCCAAACTTCTGGGATTCTATTAATTGGCCTTTAACTTTTATAGTCGTAATTACCCTCTGTGATCATGCCTTGCTTCTAATTGATCCTTTGCAGAAACTCAGGCTGTGAGAGTTTCAGGAAACAAAATACAATGAGTCTTAGAATGCTTTCCTTGTTTTTCCTTTTTTTAACCAATAGTCAAACCAGCCATCTCAGAAATAGTTTGGATGACTTGTTTGTATATGTTCCTTTACCCTTAGGCACTTTGACAACCTGCTACTTTCCATCCTCTTAGGATCTATTCTCTTTTTAAACTTTTTATGATAATGTTGTTGTTGTATTTAATGTTATTAATTATTAATATTATTTTACTTTCAAACAATATAAATACCTTAAGTTCCTTGGGGACTGTGTCTTTTTATTTGTAAAATCCCATACATGATTAGAGAGCTTTTAGAGATGATTTGAATTTTCCCATTACTAGATTTTCCTTCAACCTGAAAATATTTTTTTCAATAATCATTAACCTAAAACTATAAAAGAAGCAACAACAGAAAACTGTGGAAATGGATGTAGGAATATTACTTGGCGTTATTTGCTGTCATCGTCAGAAATACCTGGCCTCCTTTGTTATTGCTCATCTCACAGTTGGATACTTCAGGCCCTTGGGGTCTGTAAGTACCTGGGAAATTGCTAAGCCTGAGGAAATGGAGCTTTTCATCATGCTCAGTTTAAGGGCTGAACCATTTTGAGAGACTCTAAATAACCTTGGATCTTCTCCCTAGCCTGAACGAGACGTTGAGCATCTGATAGAATAAGAGAAGAAAGAAGATGGGACTCTTTACTATATCCTCAATATCAAAACCTTTACAAGATGACAGCCATTGTACTTCAGCTGATTCGAAGGTCCCCGTCACTGTGCCCTGTCACTCTTAGATGCTGGGGACCTGCATTACAGTTACTTTCCTACCCATTATTTGATAAATCACTCACGTTCTCTTCTTAGATTCCCTGCTGTAAAGAAGAAATTTATGGCAGAGCTCAAAGAATTACGGCACAAAGAGCAGAGCCCATATGTTGTTCAAAGCATTATCAGCTTGATAATGGGGATGAAGTTCTTTCGAATTAAGATGTATCCGGTGGAGGACTTCGAGGCCTCTCTCCAGTTTATGCAGGTACTGTCTTGGGCAGGAGAACTAAGGGGCTTTCAGCTTGAAGCATCTGCCTTCCTTAGAGTGACTGACCTGGACGGTGAGAACCCATTCACTCGCCCATACGTAAAAGAATCCTACGCTTTTTCCTCAATAATTCATAAAGGGCTTCGTAACCAAGTAATAGAGTTTCAGGCACTTAAGTTCATTTTTAAACTCATATCACCTTTGGAGTAGGGTGTACGGTAGAATCTTATTTGTAGACTTTTTTTTTTTCTCTTTTTTACCCATTGGCTGCATATTGTTCTGTCAGTAAAATATAGCTGATTTGTTACTTTTTGAGATCGATAGCATTGAGTTGGCGATATTAACATTTCCAGGCATCAGAACTTTAAGTAATGATATCTTTTTTATTCATACTATAAAAAGGAATCAATCTTTAAAAAATCAACTAAACCATACAGGCTTAGGTGTCTGTGACAGTGTTCACCATTATGTACTAAAAAAAAGAATTATTGCTAATGAGGATTTCCCAGAATACACAGCTCTATTAGTTTTTCTCTGTGTGTGTGTGTGTGTGTGTGTGTGTGTGTGTGTGTGTTTTGTTTTGTTTTGTTTTTTTGGCCACGAGGCAGGCCTGTGGGATCTTAGTTTTCCGACCAGGCATCCAACTTGCGCCCCCTGCATTGGAAGCGCAGAGTCTTAACCACTGGAATGCCGAGGAAGTCTGCACAGCTCTATTAGATTTTATAAAACTTTAGTATCTAAAGGGTTTTTTTTTTTCTAATGCTGCTGTGAATTAGATCTAGTGAGGATCTTAATAAAGAGTTTAGATACAGGGATTATGAGTGTAGGTTGTACCACTTCATACCCGCTAGGATGGCTCTGAGCAAAAGGACAGACAACAGCAAGTTATCTGTTGGTGAGGATTCAGAGCAATTGGAACCCTCATACGCTGCTGGTGGGAATGGAAAACAGCACAGCAGCTTCTGAAACAGTTTGGCAGTTCCTCAAACGTTGAAATCTAGAATTACTATATAATCCAGTAATTCCAATTCTAGGTATGTAGCCAAGAGAAATGAAAATATATGTCCACACAAAAACTTGAATGCAAACGTTCATAGGAGCATTATTCATAATAGCAAATGTCCAGGATAGGCAAATCGGTAGAGACAGAAAGTAGATTAGTCGTGTAGGGCTGGAGGAGGACGCCGTGGATGCAGAGGTTAGGGATGCCTGCTAACAGGTGCAAAGTTTCTTTCTGGGATAATGAAAAGGTTCTAAATTTGATTGTGGTGAAAGATGTACAATTGTGAATATACTAAAAGCTATCAAGTTATATACTTTATAAGGGTGAATTGCATGGTATGTGAATTGTATCTCAAAAAAGCAGTTTAGGGTTTCCCAGGTGGCGCAGTTGTTGAGAGTCCGCCTGCCAATGCAGGGGACACGGGTTTGTGCCCCAGTCCGGGAGGATCCCACGTGCCGCGGAGCGGTTGGGCCTGTGAGCCATGGCCGCTGAGCCTGTGCGTCCGGAGCCTGTGCTCCGCAACGGGAGAGACCACGACAGTGAGAGGCCTGCGTACTGAAGAAAAAAAAAAAAAAAAAAAAGCAGTTTAAAAAAAAAGAGAATATAGGCCCTGTATCAAATTTCTTGGGTTTGAATTCAAGCTTCAGCACTTACCAGCTCTGTGACCTTGGACAAGTCACACTTAACCCCTCCCAGCATCACTTACCTTGTCTGCAAAGTGGTAATAATGACACTAACTTTGGAAGGTGGTTCTGAGCATTCTTGGCACGTGGTAAGGACTCACTAAATGCTAACTATTTTTATCTCTCTCTCATGCTAATGATTTGTGTATCTATGTACTTGAATTAAGATTTGAGACAGTATTTACATATGTATGCAAAATAATGTAGGAAAAGGGCCACAATTCTGGGGACCATAAAGCTCCATTCTGTATTGGGAAACTCTCAAAGACTTCCCATTCTGGCAGTGCCTATCTCGGACTGATGTCTTAGTATGATATTGATATACTGGGAACTTGAGTAACTGTTGCTGGTGGTAGTTCCAATGTGGACTGAAAATAAGACGTAATAGCTGACACAGATATTAAAGTGTCATCACCAATACACGTAGCCTTGGCCCTTTCCATGAAAACAACATGTAAAAAAGACCACAGTAAGTTACTACCCAAAAGGCCAGGAAGGGGAAAGGGGCTGGCAGAATTCTGGACAGGCCAACTCTTCTAATATATTATTCCCTGGGCAGCCAAAAGTACCCTTTTGTAGACAGGAGTCCACAAGCAGAGACATCCTTGCTTAAGAAACTACTCCAAAGGTTTCTTGTCTGAGGTGGGGAAGGGAAGCATTCCAGACTTGCTCATGAAACTATCTGAGTAATGAACACCTAAAATGTCAGGGCCTAACAAGTAAACAGCTCTGTGCCCAGGGCTGTCAGGGCCTGAAATAAGGTTAATGTCTTCTGCCTCTCTTCCCATGGTTACCTCCTCTGGGGATCTGTGCTTGTGGGTTAATCAAGGCCCCAGGTCCCCCCACACAGTAGGTAGTCAATAGAAACTTCTTGCAAATGAGTCACTGAATGAACCAACTAGGAAGTCAGTGGATGAATGTCTGCTTGCTGGTTATAGATGCTTTGTCCTTTCAGCAAAGGACAGAGTGATTTTCAGTGACTTGGGGATAGAAGTCAGGGGGAGAGTGAGAAAACCAGCCTTGTAAAATGTCATTGGAAGATATTGTGAACTTAAATATAAATGCTTGAATCCAGTGATTTTTTTTAATAGATTGTGGAATATGCTGTGTTATTGGGTGTGATTAAATTAAGGTCTGTTTGCTTAAATTTGCTGACATACATTTTCTGTGCACATTTCAATCTTTCTCCCTCCCTTTACTCTGTTTCTACTTCTTAGGAATGTGCACATTACTTCCTCGAGGTCAAAGACAAAGATATCAAGCATGCCTTGGCTGGGCTTTTCGTTGAAATTCTTGTCCCAGTTGCTGCTGTGAGTTACATTTTCATTTTTAAGAACTTCTTCAAATTGGATTAGAGAAGGAACAATTTCATTAATATAATATAAACATGCATCTCTATTTCAGGCTGTTAAAAATGAAGTAAATGTTCCCTGCCTCAGAAACTTTGTTGAAAGCCTATATGATACCACGCTGGAACTTTCTTCTCGAAAGAAGCATTCCTTGGTTAGTAACTCTGAGAAAATTCAAAAGACAAAACTGCAGAGACTAAAATTCCTAGGCTGAAATCTATTTGAGAGTCATAAGGGTTCCACAGATGGGAGAATTACCTACAGCTTCCTCAAAGAGAGGTAGCATTTCAAATTTTGGAGCTTCCACCTATTACTGACCATGACTGAATCAAGGTAACATAAGGGGATTAGACCATGTCACCTCAAGGACCCTTCTAGTCCTAAAGATTCCGCTGTTCATTTTCAAGATGGGTTTAACTTATTTTTATTTTAATTTCTGAGTAATTTTTCAATCTGAAGACTAAAGTTTATAACAACAGTTTCTTTTCTCAATCCCCAGGAAGCTTCACTGGCTAATTCCCATCCTGATATTCAGAATCAAAATGGAACCAGGCAGGAAAGGGAGTTGGGACACAGATAGTTGGCCATTGGAAAGATTCTCTGAAGGCTGAGAAAACAGTTTCGGGGAATGCTTTTGTACTGAAGAGCAGCATAGAAAAGTCTTTTAAATTACCACAACCTTTTTCCTCCATGGTAAATAGAGCTCTGGTTTATGAATCGGCAGGTGGTAGGGCAGCTGTAATTGTGGTCGTACGGAGCGAGCGGGTTGCTTAGGGAGCCGGTTTCTAGCCTTGTTTATGCTAATCTTTAAAGTATGAACATTACCACCATTATTTGAGCAAATAGTTGCTTTGCTGGCAGTGGTGACAGATTTGCTCATTTGTCTACATGCTGTGGTCGTTGTGACTGCTTGTATTTTTGTTTTTAAATTACTGGCTGGAATTAGAGTTGCACTCAATGGCAGTAATAGTTCAAAGTCAGTTTAAAACTAAGTTAACAACAACAACAAAATAAGCGTATGGATTGTTAAGCACTGAGTCTCATTGTGGCAATAGATTTTTGCTCATTCAAGTTAATGGATGAGCGAGTTATATTTCTGTTTTAATCTTCACTAGCCCCAATTTTGGGGAGCGCCATAATCTGGTTCAGCAAAATGGTGGTGGGTTCTGCATGTATATTGTTTGGGTGGCTGCCCACAAGCTTTTCTGTCTTCTCCAGTTGCTGCGGGAAACCTGCCCAGTTAGGCAGGAAAAGCACAGTGGCACCTCTGTTTATTCACTCGTAAGCAGATTCCTTCTGCGGTTAAATTTGTCTGGGTGGAGTTTACCAATGCAGTAACATTTCTTTTAGGAATCTTCCTTAATTACAGGAGGATTGCATGCAAAAGAAAACACATACACCTACCTCTAAGACAGGGACAAACTGGTAGATGTTTATGAGCACAAAAGCCAGTAACATTTTCAAAATCAGTGTGCCTTCCTGCTTTTTTTCCTGAGGCTTGAGAGGGATCTACGATAGTTTGTTTTTAAAATTTATGAGTGAAGACTAAATCAGTGAATCAGATTTCCACTTATGATCCATGAAACTCACTCTCTACCCTCTACATAACTCTAGAGCATTCCATCCCCATCGTCCTCAGAAAGCATTCGCAAAATATCCATGTCTGCACCGCACTTGTTGCGCCTGGGTGTGTTACAAAGTGGGTGGTGGTTCCAGAGAGCGTGTGTCACCTGGTTGGTTGAAATAGACATCACCCTGTGACCTCATCTTCTCTCTCCTCAGGCTTTGTACCCGCTGGTGACCTGTCTGCTCTGCGTCAGCCAGAAGCAGCTATTCCTGAACAGGTGGCACGTTTTCCTCAACAACTGCTTATCCAACCTTAAAGTTAGTATTTGTCGGCTCAGAAAAGTCTTCTATAAAAATATGTATGAGTCCGAGCCTGGTTTGTGTGTTTCTGAGAGTGACTCCTGATGTCTGCAGGGGAGATGATCCTGTACTATTTTGGAATAATGAAAAAAATAATAAGAGTTTTCCTTATTAAATATAGTCAGTTTTAGAAGGTGACTGGGGTTAAGAGAAATCATGTCAAATTGGGGGGGAAAATCTTTTCTTTTAAAATTTTTTTTAAATTTTAATTTTCTTATTGAAGTATAGTCAATTTACAATGTTGTAAAATCTCGCCTAAGAAGGATCACTTTAGAAGCTTTTTTTTTTTTTTTTAATATTTATTTGGCTGTACCGGGTCTTAGTTGCAGCACGTGGGATCTAGTTCCCTGATCAGGGAGTGAACCTGGGCCCCCTGCATTGGGAGTGTGGAGTCTTAGCCACTGGACTGCCAGGGAGGTCCCTAAGAAGGATCATTTTAAAGGTAGAATTAAATACCCCTCTATATGCATCTATGGTCACACTTTTTCTAAATGATTAAAAAAAGGGAGGCCACACTTCACTGGCAGAAGCTCACCTAAACCTCCTCCAGCCTTTCTCTAACCTCCTCCAGGCTAGGGAAATATTTGGGGGGGGGGAACGTTCCATTCTGTGGGAGGATTGACCTATTACCAGAGAACACTTATTTCCTGTCCCTGTTATTTGTGATTGTTTGAAGATGTTCTGTTAAAGCCACGTGCTGCCAGTCAGTCCTAAGCATCCACTGAACAACAGCTGTTCAGATGCTGGGTGACATGGGAACCAATTCAGGGTGCCTGAAACCGAGGAACCTACAGTTAAAACAACTGTAATGGTTAGCTTTAAAATAGGCTTTATAACTTTTAATGTTGTGAACATATTTTAAGTTTTAGTGACCTATTGATAAAAGACAACTAAATGAACACTGTTTCTAATATGTGCAAATAGCACATATTTTTCACAGTTGTTCTCAGTTGTGTCCAAAGATGTTGAATTCCTTTTACCAGGTTAATACTTGCTTCTTTAGAATTTTTGAAATGCACTTAGTTGTAAAGTGCTGTATGTGCTTATACATATTGCCATGTCTTTTTTGTTCTAAGACCCTTTAATTTGGTGAAATGGTCAAGATTAATTATATTATTTTGTCACTTATCATATAATGACACAATAGTCTGCATTGGGGCTGTTTTAAGCACCAGCTATGTACTGGCTCTAAAAGCTGATTGTGAAATCCAAGATTAGAATCGTTTATTTTCTTCAAATTGGCAGGGAAATATAATAGCAGTGGATATAGAATTAGCATTTAAGAATTCTGGGAAACACAGTGTTTTTCAGGGTATCAGCTATTATATAATGGCCACCTTCAGATGTTTGATTCAGGGATTTATCCATCTGTCAAACACCTCCAACACGTAACCCAATGTCATTTTTTTGTTATATTGGTCCATTTTTAAGTTATTCCGCTATTCCATTTAAATATTTTTTTCTTCTACATTTTACACAAAGAGGAAAAGCTCATTTTGTTCAAAACGAAACAAAAAGAAATGATTAAGAATGTTCATTTTTCTGTATATATTATGCTAAATGTGTTTGTGATGAATTTTAGTTAGAACCAAAATAGTGTTTTGCCTGACAATTTACTGTTGTGGCCAAAAATACCAAAATTCTTGGTGTCTGGAGTTGCTTTTGAAATACAGCAGCATAATCTTACTTTGCACTTAATTGCTTTAAAGTTAGAATGTTGTTTGAAGGTCTGGTCAAAGCCCACCAGAAAGACTTAATAACAGGGTTACACACAGCCCTAGAGAGAAGGGCTGCACGCTCATGGTGTTTCCCTGTGCAAACATTTCAAGCATCAGGATTTCTCAAAGGGAAAGGCAATAGGATCAGAAGGAGTAGAGGTGCTAGGGAAGGTGCCGGAAATTGGAAAGATAGGGATGTTAGTTCTATAAAAATTAGATCTAGGGTCCCTGTTCTCAAGGAACTTGGCATTTCATTGGGGGATACGTAATGAAGTTTCAAAATGCGTGATGCAGACAAGGAGGGATGTAAAAGTTGGGAGTAGGGAGTTACCTGTGCCATTTCTGGAGGTCTGGTAATCCATGAAGCATGAAAGAGGTAGTTATTAGGCAACGGAAAGGCAATGATATTTCACTTTATGGGTACTAAATTATTGGAATTCACCTCCTCAAGGGTAAAAGATACAGAAAGATCCTTGATGAATTGCAATCAGAATAAAATTGTATCACACGTATTTAGAACTAAACCTGATGAGTTACAATCGAAATAAAATTGTATCACACATATTTAGAACTAAACCCAGTAGGGATTAAATGGGACCATTTAAAAAATTACAGAAAACCTTCCAAACCTCCTCAAGTGTCCTCGACAGGGAAGAAATACCTGAGGAAAAACTAACATGGCTTTAGGAGTACACTTTGTCTTGAATGGCTTCAGTATTCTGTGGGATTTAGAGCCAAACATATCATTTCAGAAAGGACCGCCAATCCAGCTCTTTCCTCTGGTCACCATCCCTTTTTCCCTGCATCCCCTCCCCTACTTGTCTCCCCATCCCCTATATGTACTCAAGTATAATGAACCCAGTGTTTGAACCTTACATGTTGAACTTGGTAGCCACCTTTGATATGTTCTGCAGGGGAGAGCCATCAAGGTGGCAGCATGACATAGAGCAGAATAGAAATGTGTGTGAGTGTGAAAAATCTGCTTTCAAAGTAAACAAGCTCTCAGATTCAATGCTCATTTAACGTCAGTGCCCTGGTTTATCCTCAGTGTCAGTCTGTCAGAAGCAGGCTGCTTTGGTAACACAAACGTGAAGTCTTTATTTACACTTGTTAACTCGGTCAACCACGTATTAGCGATAGACCCTTGTAAAGTGGTGAGAAGTTTACAACACCTTCTCACCACGACCTTGACATCTTTCAGGAACCCCTGGTAAGTAGTGACCAATACTTTTTTCTTCTATGTATTTTATGTCAGAATCTGAACATATTGAGCTATTTTAAAATGTTACATTCCCTTCACATCTGCCATAATATATCTCATTCTGAAAAAGGGAAATATGTTTTGAAAAATTGACTTAATAGTACTTTTTTTTGTCATGAATCCCCATTTATTAATAGTTCTTTTAAAATGTCGTAATTATTGTGTTCATAATAACTATGTACACGTTTGTTATCCTCGAAAATGGATAATATAATTGGGAGAATCTTTAAATTTCCTTTTCCTTAAAATAATGAATATAATATACCAGTGAGGTCTTGATCACAGAAACAAACAAAAAAGGAAACCCCAAAAGTTAAGAAATCTATTTACTGTATAATTAATCACAACAATAGGTCTCATTAATTGGAGATCTGTTATGAGCCAGGCCAGCAGTAGGGCCTTTACATACATGTCATGGATTATCATGACAATGTCACAGGCCGCATTGACCTCCCCCTGTGCTTTCATGATATTAGTTATGTTTTTCTAAAAATTTTGCTCAGATAGCAATATTGAAGGTATATCATCTGAAGGTTAGACATTAGTCAGCTTAGCTTCATAGTACTAGAAGCCAAAGTACAGAATTAAAAAGGATTCTTCTTTTGTCTCAGTCACTATTTGCGCTGGGACTTGAATGCATTCGCTTAGTCAATTGGTCAACAATTCTTCACTAGAACTGTACCAGGCACTGTTCCAGGTGCTGGGAATAAGTGATGAATGAGATAGTAACACGCTGGTCTCTTAGACCTTGTAATTTAGTGGAGGAAACAGACAGGAAACAAGTAAACAAGTAGATGAGGAAAAAAACTTCAGATAGTGATAACTGCTATGAAGAAAATCAAATAGGATATGATGATAGAGAATTACGGATTCAGAAAGGGCAGGGAAGAGGAGGGGACAAGGAAGGTCTTTTGCTTTCCACTAAGAGTCTCAGAGTTTCGTTGCCATAAATTTGTTTGATGAAACTTGTGTTTGGCACTTAGTATATCTTTGTGTGTAATAATCACTATGAAGTTAAAGGAGTGCTTTTTCTTAACTTTTCACATAAAAGTAAGGGTATTAATGAAATCTCTATTTTATGAGGGGAAGGATTGAGTAATATATTAAGGATTCCACAGTCATTGCCTGAATCCATTAAAATGTATGGTACCATTTAAAACAACTACTGTCCTCTTTGCAAATATCAAATGTAAGTGATGCAGTATTAGCTATTTAAATATTAATTTTCAAGAAATAGTTATACTGCTTTAATATTAACTTTATTTCTATAAACTTGAGAAAATCTCTTATCTATGTTTCAGATCTGTCAAAGGCACATTTCAAAGTGGAATTTATAAATTCTAATAGTGCACACAAATTGAGTCCAAAAATTAGGGATCAGATGACAGGTGTGTTACTTTCTGTGAATGCCTTATTTATTCAGCCAATGAATAGAAAAATAATCTCTGTAAATTTTTGGTACAGAAATTTTAGAGGTTATCCTAAACTATAGCACATATGTTATTTGGATAATACAGTCATCAAAAAGATTGAATTATGATCAGAGTAAATTGATTCAGGTATCAAAAGGAAATGCCAAAAGGAAGGAAGGTGTTGACTGTGATATGTGCAAGGAAATATGAGAAAGAAATAGGTTTACTTCAGTTGCTTTAGTTGCAATGCAAGAGAAATCTAGAAGAGTTTTGAGTATAACAAGATCAAAAGACTAAAATTATTTATTGATCTGTAATCAATGGATCTTTATCTCTGTGTGCATAAGGATCTCTAAGGAAGCCTGTTACAAATGCAGCTTGTTGAAACCTACCTCCGGAGATTCTGGTTTAGAATTGTCTGGGTGCAGCCGAGGAATTTGCATATTCATAAGCAGCCTGGGTGACTGGGTGCAAGTGGTCAGCTGATGGGTCATGGGAAACATGGGTCTGTCCAATGACCTTGTCACTAGCCAAGTTATCAGTGAATTCAGTGCTCCCTACTTGTTACTGTTAACACTGAATTGCTTTAACTAAATCAAAAGCACAATTTAAAGAAGGTGGGCATGGTGTTGGGCAGGTTGACATGTCACATGAAGTCTGTCTGTGACCAGCACTGAGATGAGATGCAGGACACCAGGGAAGATCCACTCTGAAGCCTGCTAGATTCTTGAACAGTTTTATCACTGTAACCTCAGAGCTAGTATAGATAAGTTGTTGGTTAATTAATTAATTGAGAAGCGTATTCCAGTGGAAGAATAGAATAGTCTTTCCATCTTGGAGTGGAGACTTTTGACACAGAAGTCGGTGGTTTGAGACATAGGTTAAAAGTGTCAAAATCCTGAAACTATATATCAAGACCTTGTTATGTTAGCTGCTGTTGACATACAAACACAATGAGGAAAAAATCCTGTTTTCAAGTAGAGTACAGTCTAGTAGGTGCCAGCAGCATATATGATCAGCCTCCATGTAATATTTCCACTGAAGTGGGAAAATTCATGTTTGGAAGACACTGGGGCCAGATTGCTTAGGTTCAGATGCTGGCTCCGCCACTTATTAGCCCCTCTGGGCCTTGATTTCCTCATCTGTGAAAGGATACAATAACAGTATCAACTTTATGATTCTGAGAATTAAAAAGAGTTAATATGTGTACAATTTTGATAACAACACCTGATGTAGTAAGCATCCTGTAATATATACATTCCAGTTTCTGAGAAAACAGTCCTTACTGGACCAGAAGTCAGTTCCTATCCCACCTGTTATTTACTGGCTTGAAGACTTGAGCCAGTGATTTGGCTTCTGTCAATGACAGAATCGCCCAATTGATGTCATGGTCTATGAAAGTACTTTTGAAATATCAGAATGCTGTAAAAGTGTAAGATGTTCAGTAATATCATGTCCATTAGCTTCAGCTACGTACTAAGGGTTGCCTTTTGTACAGTTTCTATATAAAGACATTTTGCTTACACATCACGTTCAGCTACTACTCACAGTTTGCTTTTTTAAAAAAAAATTTGATATTTACTGATAACCTGCTGTACGGCAGTCACTGAGGGCACAGAGATGAACAGTCCAAAATTCCTGGAGCTCACAGCCTGGTAGGAAACATATCAATACAAGTAAAGACATAGAACAGCATTCTAGAAGTCAGAGAACAGGAACACTTGGTAATCTCTCTGGGATGGAGGAAGGAGTGGAGGGGCAGGGGAACGTAACACAGGAGTGACACCTAATGAATCTTGCTGGGGAGTAGGAATTTTCCAAGTAAAACAAGGGTAGGGAGGCATTCCAGGCATTCGATGAATTGCAGAAGGGATGTTATGGCACAGAGCACAGTGGGGGTGGAGGCGGAGGGTGGTGATGGGGGAGCCAGGTCACCAAAGGCCCCTCATGCACCACATCATGGAATTTGGACGTCGTCCAGGAGGTGATTAGAAGCCACTTAAGTGCTTTAAATGCAGGGAAGTAAACAATCATGGTTGCAGTTTAAGAATATCATATGATAATGCCGAGAATGGAAGAGAAACAAGGGAAATCATTTTAGGAGAGAATTGCAGTGATCAGTGATATCATCTTGAAATGCTACAAAGCAATTACCGGTACAGGATCCACGGTTAAAACAATAAAAACTTAAGTCAGCCACTTTGCTCTTCAGTCTCTGTGGGAGCACAAATAGACAATCTCAAACATATTCTTAAGAGTAAAAGCACGTCAGTCATAACAGCATGCCCCCAAAAGATAATTGTGGGTAGGAGGACAGGGAAAAAGTGTAAAAGAAGTTAAACAGAAGACAGTAATCGGAATCATTTAAACTAGAGATCTTAGTTAAGCTCCTAAATGAAAGTTAGATGCTACTTGCCCTACCTGGCCATGATTCACAGTGCGAGATAAGGCACAAGAGAGAATTTTGAATGACACACTATGCAAATATGAATATAAAATAATATATACACTAATAAAGGGAAATTCACAAAGGAGGAGACATTCCCACTAGAAACGAAGCTCCCTGAAGTCAGAGACTAATCTCCTTTGTTTGCTACTGAATCTGCACCTTGTACGTAATAATAGTTACTATGGGCAGGAACAGTGCTAACTTCCCTCTATGTGCTAACTCTTAAGTTCTCTTAACACTCCTAGGAGGGAGGCAGGATTAGTATCTGCGTTTCACAGTTAGGGAAAATCAGGCCCAGAGAGATTACAGAGGTTCCCTGAGGTTGGCCACACAGCTAATAAATTGCAGAGCAAGGATGGGTTTAAACCCAGGCAGTGTGTGTCTAGAGTCTGCTTTTAACCACTGTGTTAACATCATAGACATTTGCTGATCTGGAGTGATTAGAGGACAGATAATTAGAATTCCTGAAATTTTTAAATGATGGAATATTTTAAACGCAACTTTACTATTTCAGTAGTTTATTAAAATTCCTTTACGTAACCAAGACATTCAACAAGTTATAAGGTGTATCACTTGTTTTACTAACAGACAAAAAAAATCTTTTATGTATAAATGTATGCTTCTAAAAAGTTGGGGCTTTTTTGTTTCCTGGAGCTAGAAAAGTAGTTATAAAGTTTATTTGGAAGAATAAATATACAGGAATATCTGGGAAAGCCCTAAAAATAGAAAGAAAAGAAAAAGAGCAGTGGATGGTGGAAGGTAGGCCATACCAGATAGTAAAACACATCATAAAGCCTCAAAAATTAAAATGATGTGTTTTATCATTTTCTTTATTTACTTATTTAGATTAATAGAAGAAAAAAATCCGGAATGAGACCAAAATGCATATAGAAATTTAGAATTTCATAATAATTTCATGCCAAGAAGTTATTTTAAAACTATTTAGGCATAAGAAATCTTTTCTAAATCTAAAAAACTACCCCCTACAGTCTTTTCCGTAGAATTTATTTATGTGACTCATCTTTATTCAGCAAGTAGCTTAAAGGTAAACTTATCCTAGATTATGTCTAAACCGTTAAGAATTCTTAACAAATCAGGACCCGAATTATCTACACTTAGAATAGAACAGCAGAAACGGTTGTGACGAGATTAATGAATGAGTAGGGAAGAGAAGTAATGTAAAAGCAAAAGACCTATAGGAAAGTTGAGTGACGTTTGAAGACTGTTTAGCAAACATGTATTGATCCCCTGCGGAGTGGCAGGAATTCTAATAGATGTTGGGTAAATAATGCCCCTCACTTTCAGAGAACCCACCTTCATGTGGGAACTGATGTCTATGCAAGACCACAAGTAAAGAGCTGAAAGCCTATGTTACATGCTTGTATGAGGGTCAGGGGACACTCAGGAGGGAATAATTCGTTTTAATGGATGGGATTCAGGATATTGGGGAGGAACAGAGAAAGCCTGCACGGAGTTGGGAACATTCAAGTAAGCTGTGAAAGAGTGGGGTTCACCTGGTAGAAAAGAAAGACACAGGGGAGGGTAGGAAACCCACTCCTGATGCAGACATGGAATGAACGTGGCCTCACTAGAGTTTGGGGAGCTTGTGGGAGAAAAACAGAATGGGTGGCATCCTTCACTGGTAGGTTAGAGCCAGATACTGTCTGGTCAGGTATGCCGTGCAAGAAATGTTCCCTTGATCCCATAGGCATCAGGAAAACCACCCAATCTCTGATTTTTAAATAGAAAGGATTATAATCAGTGTAAGACAGGACAGCAGTGAGGGAATCAATTTAGGGAGACTGTTTAGGAGGTTACTGCAGCATCCCAGGAGAAGGTGCTGGAAGCCTGAACTGTAACAGAGGAAGTGGGAATGGAGAAGATGCCAAATTCAAAACATATTTTGTAGATAAAACCTATAAAATCAGTTGAAAGGATGGAGTGAGAGTCAGAAGGGGAAGAATGAAGGTGATGTCCATCCAGTGACGAAATCCATTCCCCCCACCTGGCCTGTTTGTTAGACCCTGGAAGCTGGCAGCTGTGCTCTGGCTGCCTCCCTGCCCCTGCTTCATGCCCCACGCTGCAGACTTCTCACATGGTCTCCTTGCGCTTCACGGCTTCCTGTCACCATCATGAGAACCCTGGTCCCGTTATTTAGCATGGCACGTAGGGTTCTTCTCAAGCCTCCTCAGCCACTGCTCCTTCGCCTGGCCCTGTGTCCTAGCAGAAAAACCATCCCCAGTTTCTGAAACATGACTCCTTCACCTGCTCTCTTAGCTTCTTTGTGCTGTTGCCTCTCTGTAAAGTGCTCTTCACTCCCCATCATCTTGTTTTCTAGTGTCAAGCATAGTACCTGGCCCAGTGTAGCCACTCGAATGTTTGCTTAATGAACAAATGAGTGAATGGATTTAAGTTCGTCTGAGTTTTCGTCTGCCCCTGGAAACCTTTCCTGACCCCAGTCCTTGTGTTTGCCATAGGTTGCCCTTCTTTCCAGCCTCTAGCTCCCGTCCCCGCCAGTTTTTCTCTGTGTCTTTGAGTTGACTGTTTATTATTTGTCTCCCAACTGCCACCCCTTCCCCATCGTCTGTGAACATCTTAGGGAAAAAGGGTAAACTTTTATCTCTATATCCCAGTGCTTATTATATATTATTAGTCTCAATAGATGTTGGAGGGCAAAGAGATGGGAGGTGAAGGTGGGTGGTGTTTACAAGGGCATAATCAACAGTAGGACGGATTGATTCTCCTCTTGGCGCCAGGGGATGTGGTTCCCTAGGACCTGGAGGAAGAAAGCAATCGCCAGTATTCACCTTAGAAAGGAGAGAAAGACATGACTTCCCCCTGAACTGCTCAGTCCTGCCCTCTTGGCTATTTGGATCCATTCTCAGAGATTATTTACCCAATGGGCACCAGGAGGCAAATACCCCATAAGTCCCAGGTGGTGCAGTGTACCTCGTAGGCACCCTACCACCCACCTGTGGTCCTCCATTATCAGGCATTCAGAAAAGAATAACCTCTGTACAGTACCATTTAATCTGCAATCTTTTATCTTGGTTTCTGTTGTAGAATAAAGACCCCAAGATGGCTCGAGTTGCACTGGAATCTCTGTACAGATTACTTTGGGTTTACATGATTCGAATTAAATGTGAAAGCAACACAGCCACTCAGAGGTAAGGAGCTGGCTTGGGTTAATGGTAACCCCATCACTGAGTTAACTGTAACCACATCACTCAGCCAGTGAAAAGGGTGTTTTGTGTCATTGCCAACTATGCTAACCAAACTAGAAGCTGTTCAAAGCTGACAGTTTGTAAAAGCTCTAAGTCCTCTGGACCTTTTCAGGCTTTCCTTAGACGTTGGCTCAACAGCCATTACAGAAACTCCAGCCTCTACCAGGATTGCCAAGTTCTGTGTCAGGACTACATTCACCACTTTAACAAAGGAAGTGGCTATAATTTTCCAGCTGCCCTTAGTTTTCCAGAAAACCTTTTCAGAGAGTAATTATGCTAATGGAAAAGAGATGAAGTGGTTTGTTTTCTTTCTCTGAATTCTCTCTGATACTTAGATAAGATGAAGCACCTGCCATTTTCCCTTAATGTACAGGAGCTCAGCCAATCTTGCTTGTTTTCTCTTTTTTTCCCTTATCTTTCAGCCGTCTTATAACCATCATCACAACACTTTTCCCCAAAGGGTCCCGTGGTGTGGTGCCGAGGGACATGCCTCTGAACATCTTTGTGAAAATCATCCAGTTCATTGCCCAGGTAATGGAGATGCTTCTGGCAGTGAGAGTCTTCTAATTGCCTCTGAGTAGCCACCTCCTTCTTATGAAGTACTAACAGATGAAGAGTCTAAAATAATCTCACGTGTGCAGACTTTTCAGGATGGTTTTGCAAGTGTTTTCACACATAGCTTTTTTTTTTTTTTTTTGCTTCAAAACAAATTGTGACATGGTGTGCCAAGTGTCTTCAGCGTTTGACCAATGAAAGAACTGAGAGGCAGGGTTTAAGTGACTGATCTGAGGTCACAGAGCCTATTCGTAAGAGGGTCTCTTGACTCCTAGGCCCTGTTTGTTCCTGCTTCTCTGCTCTAGATGCTTCAAGTCAGGAGGAAATTGAGTCTGATGTTTGGAGGAAATTGAGTCTGATATTTGGAGGAAATAAGATGATAATTTAGTGAACTTGGAGGAGTAAATAAATCATAATGCTCTTTCACCCTGTGAAAAAGAAGAATGTAACAGGAATATTAGCTTTTATCAGGCACTCATTCTTTGCCAAGAACTGTTCTGAGCACTTCATACATACTATTTTACTTAAGACCTGGGTCCAATGATATTAAACATTTAGTGTTTACTATTTAGACCCAAGACTTTTAAAAGTTGTTGTTGTTGTTTTTCTTTGCGGTACGCGGGCCTCTCACTGTTGTGGCCTCTCCCGTTGCGGAGCACAGGCTCCGGACACGCAGGCTCAGCGGCCATGGCTCACGGGCCCAGCCGCTCCGTGGCATGTGGGATCCTCCCGGACCGGGGCACGAACCCGTGTCCCCTGCATTGGCAGGCGGACTCTCAACCACTGCGCCACCAGGGAAGCCCTAGTTTTTAAAACACTTTGTGTGTAAATGGTTTTTATCCTAACTTTGGCTTCCTTGTGATTTACAGAGAAGCATGAAAAGCTGGTTATTCCAGTCCAGCCTCTGCCGTGAGCCAGCTCCATACCCTAAAGAAGTCATAGAACATCTTTATTCTCAGTGTCTTTATCTATAAAATGTGGATGAAAGTGCTTACCCAGTATCCCTCAGAACGTTGTGTGGATAAAGGGAAATAATAGGCATGAAAGTACTGTTGAAGTGTAATTGATATTGCTATAAAGACATAAGGTTCAATGGCTACTTCACAGACCATTCAATATATAATATCTCTCTGTGTTTTTAGTGCAAGGAAGTGTCTCTGTAATATTTGTACTTAGGGAAAGGACAGTACTTGCTCTGCAGGTGGATGAATTAACAGAACTTTTCTACATGTAGTTATCATGTGGCTGAGAATGTGCTTTGATTATTCTGGAATATACTGTATAAAATCAACGTGACATATCTTAGTAGTCACTGTCTCAAATTATTAGAATCTGGCGTAAACGTTCTCATTTAAGTAACCTTAATAGTTCTTATTTGTTGATTATTCATTTCACTTGCAGGATTGTTGTTGATTATTCATTTCACTTGCAGGATTGTCTGTTGTAATATGAGCCAAGGGATTGGAAATGTTAGAGAATAGAAGAAAATGGTCATTTTGCAGTGGTATTTTTAAAAATATGTTTTAAACCGAGTTTCAAGAAGGTGTCAGCATTGGCAGGACAAGCAGGAAGAGTTTGCACTGTGTAGAAGCCCAGATACTCAGAGTGTTTTGGTTTTCATTTTTTGGTTTTTAGTTATTAGTCATTCTGTGCTTTAGGGCCTAATTACCTATATTATATAAAGCATCTCCACATGCCACATGGAAACAGGAGCAGCTCCACCGAAGGTTCGGACGGACATGGTTTTCCTTCACGGATTCTCTGTGATGCATCAAACTAAGCGATACCCCTCTTCTTTCAGAAGCCACCTGTTCGGTGCATATGACAAAAACAGACATTTTCATGTTGAATTAAAATAACGCTTTGTTTTGATTTCCCTTTTTCACTATAGGAACGTTTAGATTTTGCAATGAAAGAAATCATTTTTGATTTTCTTTGTGTGGGAAAACCAGCAAAAGCTTTCAGTCTCAATCCAGAGGTAAGAATGACCCTTTTGCGTTTATCGACAGGAACCTACCTTTGCTTTGCGACCTCGGGGGATGGGGTGAAGGCCGTCTTCTCCAAAAAAGTCTTCTGTTTGTTTCTGTCCATGTTATTTGACTAAAATAGTAGAGAAGTAAGATTTTTGGGTGAATAGACTTAGAATGATGAAAAGTTGGCGTCTTACAACACATTCTGTTCTTGTAGAAGGGAGTAAACCTTGCCCCGAAAGGTAATCTGTCTCTGTATGTCTGGTTGTTTGTTATAGAAAAGTCAGTACTTGGAACTATTTTGATGCAGATTAGCAAGTTGAGGAGTATTGAAAGTGATGAAACAGAGAAGAATAAATAGATGCAATGATAAAATACTAAAATCTAGTGAAATTAAATAAGTAATGTATGCATCTTTGATTCTGTGACAGCATCACAATTCAAGGGCCAGGCAGATCATGGAAATGAGTGTATAATGGGTATGATGTACCTCATGGGGGGGGGGGCGGCTTAGGCAAATGAAAAGCACGTGCAATTTTAAACTTCTAAAAAGACTGTTGGTGGGAATTCCCACCAACAAAGTGCAGAGTCCTAACCACTAGCTGTAAGACATTGACCTCTCTGAACTTCAGCTTTTTTACTAGTAAAAGGGACAAACTACTTTTCTAGATCACCTCACAGAATCATCGTGATATTACAAATTCATAAGCAAAAAAAGAAAGAAATTGCACACCAGAAAAAAATGTTTAAACGTTGTTCCTGTCATCACTATGATATTGTCTGGCTCCTTCATTCTGTCAGTGAGGAAGGAGACCCAGAGCCCAGAGGCTCAGAATAGGCAGCTGGCTAGCAGCAAGGGGAACCCAGGTCTCCTTGCACCCTCATGCTTCTTCCCACCACACCCTGAATTCTCTTCTCGGCGCTAAGGTTGCCATGTATGTAGGCACAGCCCAACAAGCCCCAAAATGGGAGTTTCTGTCTGGTGTTTAATGACATCACAGGCTTCTGGAATGGCTGCAGCCAGGGTCAGTGGGCCAATGGGAGGGGGACGAAGCCAGTGCAAATTCAGGGCATTTTGGCTGGAAGGAGGCCCATGGCCCAAGTACTAAAGAGTCTTCTCTTGCTTGGGAACAGTGGTTCCATGCTTTTCAATGGATGAAGGATAGTCTTTTTTTTTTTGGCTGTGCCGTGTGACGTACGGGATCTTAGTTCCCCGACCTGGGATTGAACCCTGGCCCCTGGCAGTGAAAGCGCAGAGTCCTAACCACTGCACCACTAGGGAATTCCCAGGATAGTTTTTCTAATAAATGGTACTAAACTGTTGGAAATCCACTTGCAAAATAATCAACTTCAACCCATAATTTGCCCTGTCAGGAAAAATTAACTCAAAATGAATCATAAGCCTAAATGTGAAATCCGACATCATAAATCTTCCAGAAGAAAACAGAAGATAAAAATCTTTGCAACCTTTGGGTAGGCAAAAATTTCTTAGATAAGATACAAAAAGCATAAATTACAAAAGAAAAAGTTGATAAAATACAAAAGTATGCACTTTAAAAGTTAATAAAGTGTAGGTAGAGCCACAGACTGGGAGAAAATATTTGTAAAACACGTACTGACAAACGCTTCTATCCAGAATATATAAAGAACTCCCAACTCAATAACCCAATTTTTTAAATGGACAAAATGAAGAGCCTCTTTACCAAAGAAGAGATACAAATGACCAATAAACCTATGAAAAGATGTTCAGCATCCTTAGTCATTAGGGAAATGCAAGTTAAAACCGCAGTGAGATGTGCTGAGAAGGAGACAGAGCAATTGGAACTTTATACTATTGATGTTTTAGTGAGAATGCAGAATGGTACAACCATTTCTTATAAGGTTAAACATACACTTGGCATATGATCCAGCAGTTCTACCCCAAGGTGTTTATCCAAGAGAAATTAGAACATTTGTCCACAAAGGTTTGTATCAACATTTATAGCACCTTTATTCATGATCACTAAAAACAGGAAAGCAACTCATGTTCAAACAGCTGGTGAATGTTGAAACAACTTGTGAATCGTCAACACAATGGAATACTATTCAGCCATAAGAAGGAACAAACTACTGATACTGCAGCAACACCTCAAAAGCATTAAGCTCAGTGAAAGAAGCAAGACACAAAAGGTCGTGTCTGTTTGCTTCCATTTATATCACATTCTGGAAAATGCAAAATTATAGGCAGAAATTAGACACTGATTGTCAGGTGCTGAGGTTGGAGGAGAGGACTGACTGACTGTAAAGAGGCACAAAGGAACTTTTGGGGATGATGGAAATATTTTATATCTTGACTGTGATGATAGTTACCTGACTATGTTTCTCAAAATTCAAAGGACTGTACAACTAAAAGGAGTGTATTTTACTGTATGAGAATTATATCTCAGTAAACTTGACTTCAGTAGAAAACAGTGGAGATTCTAGCCTACAATATATATTTACCAGCGGGAACTTTTCAGGTATTAATCCTCACCATAGCCCTATATGATCAGTAGGTATTATTATTCTCATTCTACAGAAAGGAAGCTGAGACTTGGACTTGGAAAAGTTAAGTAATTTCTCAAGACCAGACAGATAATAGAAGGAGAGGTATGATGCAGAGCTATATAAAACATAAGAAGAAATTGTTTTTGAAATTAAGTTAAAAATATATTTCCCAAACTATCCCAACTTACTTCTGCCCTTAGAATTATTCAGAGAAAAGGAAAACTAAGAGAACTGGCAAGGATGGCTCGTAAATTGGATAATCCATTTGCAAATAATTGAAGCTTGATCATTTAAGTCAATTCACAGTCATCCTATTGATACTGCATCTCCTGAATTAAACACTGTATTTCCTCACCCAAAACAATGCTGTGTCTTGAAAAATATCCACAAATCTAGAAAACATTTCATGAAAGAACTACTAAAATGTGAGGAAACTAATGGACTTTAATATACATTTAAACTTTTTAAAATGAATACTCTTTCATTTTAGAAAATGGAGAAAGAATATTACTGAAAACCATAAAATCATAAAATACACATTGGATTGGGTATGAATGGGCCAGAGAAATGTTTACCCCACCCTGGTTGAAATACCCCTACTCCTTGAAGCTTGAATAAATAGTTTAGAAGTCGATATTACTTCATGTTCTAAGATATAACCATGTACTACAGAATAGGTGATTTGGGCAAACCCAACTTGAATGTATAGCTTCCCACCTACTAGTTATGTGGCCCTCTGTTTCCTCACCTGAAAAATGGGAATAATCATACCTTCCTTGCATGGCTATCTTAAAGATGAGAGTTAATGAGCAGTTCTGGATATATTTTAAGAACTCAATAAATTGTAATTAGATTATCATTGTTAGTAACGGTAATTATTTTCTGCATTAGGTAGCGGTCTACTTAGGGAACTTATTACTTGATGTGGTTTGAAAATATGAGTGTAAGTGTTTACACATGGCTGTTTAAGGAACTACAGATGTTTTAGTACCTTCTGACCTTTTAAGATTATTGCTGCTGGGAGCAACTATCTTACTGAGTCATCTTTCAGAGCCAATATTATGCCTTATCTGAGCCTGGGGAAGATAATGATCTGGCCCAGAATGACATTTCTTCTTATGAGTTTATGTGTTTTTATAAGTAACAGGTTCTGTGGCTTCAAATTATTTAAATTTATTTTCAAACTTGCCAGCCTTTGTGAATCAAAAGTCAACAACCTGCAATTAAATCAGAGCAGACGACTTACATTTTTATGATTCACATTTGGAACTCCCGTTTGTTTTCATTCAGCCTTTGTGAGTTAACACATGTCTCCTCCCAGGAGACAAAGAGATTTTTGTTGACCTCAGTTTACCTTAGTTGCAGCTGCTCCAAAGGGTGACTGCCTATCCCTTGGAGGTGCACCCAGGATCCCCCAAACAGAATGAATCTGACCATCTCAAACATACCCTCCAAGTTTGGTGAAAATCCTCCCAGTTGTCTTCTTGTGATGCAGCAACAAATAGTGTCAGAAACTTAATTTCATTTTCCTAGGTTTGGCCTAAACGCTTTTAAATGATTTTCCCACGCTAATCTAGAAGGCAAACCATGCTTAACTTCTTTTGAAAGACTGATGGCTTAATTTCACAACAATAATTGGGTCTTTCTCTTTACCATGAACATATTGTCTCTTACAGAGGATGAACATTGGTTTACGGGCATTCTTGGTCATAGCTGATAGCTTGCAGCAGAAAGATGGGGAACCTCCCATGCCAGTTACCGGAGCCGTTCTCCCTTCAGGAAACACACTGAGGGTGAAGAAGACATATCTGAGTAAAACACTAACTGAAGAGGAAGCCAAAATGATAGGTGGGTTTCAAAGATACGTTTGCACTGGGCCTTATTAAGCCTTTAAAATGACCAATAGACACTTACCCTTAGTGAGATATATTTTTAAAATCTTCATAAAAGTAGCTGATGAGACATGTCAACATTAACTGTTTTGATTCATGCTGTGGTTTGTTTTACTGCCCTTTAAACTCTGGAACTTCCTGGTAAACATTTTGCCGTTTAAATGTTAGATTTTTATCTGTGGTCTTTTCAAACTTCTAATATTGATAATTTGCAGTTTACAGTAAATTTCTAAGACATCTGTGTGCTTTGGTAGATAATCCTGTTTATAAAGCAAACATATGAATATATTCATTCATTTATTCATTCCCTCATTCATTTTTATAGTTCCTTTTCTTCTATTTTTTTTTCAGTAAAATTAGTTTAATCTGTGTTTTAAACATGCCAAGTCCCATACATGCCAGGGTATATTGTGGGTTTAGCCTACATGAGATTATTTTCTTTTTAATTTAACTATCTTAACCCAAAGAGATGATCTTTTGCATTTGTTCCTCTTTTACCAAGTTCCTGAATTTAGAAACCTACTGCAAACTTCTTAAGTTAGTTTCTGGATTCCAGAGACCTAGAGGAAACATATGAGGAACCTTTTTCCTTTAAAATATTTATCTTTAGTTATGCAATGCTTAAATGAGTTCAAAAATATCAATACGAAATACATATTCTGTACACATTTTCTTCCACTGTATTAATGAGAGTGGTAAAAATAATATACCTGAGGTAAATTTTTCTTCATTTAAAAATTTATGATGTGAAATCATTTGTTGCCTTTACTAAAAAAACCCACACATATATTTCAGAGAATAATATAAAGTTATTAAAATTCTAACCCCGAATGAGAATTATCTTTTATTCACATAACCACTCATTATGCTGAATTTTTTTATACTAACCAGAAAACTAAAAATTCTAGTGTGGAACTTTCTGGTTCCTTGTTTATTTTTACTCTTCTGGAAAATATTTCCCTTTGAAGTATTAGAATTCCTATGTGTTAAATTTAAATGATTCTTTCGGGAACACCCACTACATGTGGGTACTATGCTAAGGGTCCTGCAGATAAGAGATTAAATTGGACTCTGCTCAGAGAATTCACTGACCCGCAGAAGATCCTCAGTAAAAATATATCACAGAGGATGAATAAAATGGGATTTCACTCTTTGATAGATTTAGTCAAAGATGTAACTGTCATGCATATTTTTCAGGCATGTCATTATATTACTCTCAAGTACGAAAAGCTGTGGACAACATTTTAAGGCACCTCGATAAAGAAGTAGGAAGGTGTATGATGCTAACTAACGTCCAGATGTTAAACAAAGAACCCGAAGACATGATCACGTGAGTACAGTGAGGACTAAGTTTTCAATGAAGGATTAATGAGCCAAAAGACACCAGCAGAGGTTCTTCCCCTTTATTCTGTATTTTGTTCTCATGTTATTAAGAGTCCGAGTTCTAAGAAGTGTTAGGGATAGTAAAAACATCGTTTGATAATATTTGACTAACTGTAAAAATAAAGTCAAACCTGAGATTGATCTGTTCTGATAATATTTCAAGTATCATTAGGCCAGTAAGTTAGAAAATGGGCCCAAGACACTTTTACTGGTCCACATTTTCAGAAGTAATGTTTTGCTCTCAAGCCCATGTGATACAGCGTCATCACCAGTTTAGAGACATTCCATCTTTATGAATCTCAAGTTTACTCGTTTCTAGTGAGCGTTCCTGAACAGTGAGAGTTAAACCTGCTTAATATTCTCTATGTAACTGTGTCATAGAAATACTGGATTTTCAGAATGCATTTGTAGCTTAGAATGTAGAAATCAGATGTTCTTAGCCAAAATCCAAGATCTAGATTTGTAATTAGAGCTCCTCGTTAGAAACTCACACAATTTGATTTTGCTGCTTGTGATTAATTACGGCAGGAACGCAGGTTAGCTTATGACTATGTTTTAAGACAGTTTGGACTTCGTTGTTGAACTATGAATTAAATTATATTTGGCACCTGTGGCATACATTTCTAAACATACAATTAGGAAAATTTTCTTTGTCACTCAGTGTGTCCAATTCCAAATATCGCAGTTAGTTGGAACGTTGTTACCTATATAGGGAAGTTCATATTATGGTTGTGTATTTTTATTACAATAGTAGTATGTCAAAAACAAACTACAGTGAGACAAAACATGATAAAAAGTTAAAAATACAGAATTATTTTAAATACATATTTAGCAGTATGGCAAGTTAAAATGAAAGCCTCCTCCACAGAGCTCCACTTGAAATCTGCATCCATTCCTTGGTTCAGGGTGATTTCTTCCAGACCTTTCCCAATGTCAGCCCAAATACATATATACATTTTCTTTTTTTACAAAAATGGAGTTATACAATGTATATTATCCTGCAGCTTGCCAGTCACTTCATTTAAATGATATGGAGAGCATGTAGCTTTAGATTTTTCAACCAAAATGATAGCAGAATTGAAATTGACCAAAGTTAATGACACTAACTATCTTGTCTACAGATCTGGTCCTTACCTAACAAATTACCAGGTTGTCCATAACCTTTAACCTCCTTACTGCATACTCTCTGAACATATTAAAGCAGTTTTCAGTTTACACTGTAGAAGATGTAAGAAATGCTTTGAAACCTGCTGCCATAGGGCTTCCCTGGTGGCGCAGTGGTTGAGAGTCCGCCTGCCGATGCAGGGGACACGGGTTCGTGCCCCGGTCCAGGAAGATCCCACATGCCGCGGAGCGGCTGGGCCTGTGAGCCATGGCCGCTGAGCCTGCGCGTCCGGAGCCTGTGCTCCGCAACGGGAGAGGCCACAGCAGTGAGAGGCCCGCGTACCGCAAAAAAAAAAAAAAAAAAAATTACTGCTGCCATATTGTTGTTTCCTCTAAAATAGTAAGGAAATGAAAGGCCTTCAAAGGAAAACTATGTTTATAATCCAGAGATCATAAGACAGGGTCAGGACCAAAACAAGACATTCAAAACCATAAAAGGTACAGGTTTAAATGTAAATGTTAACATTTCATTTGTGTTTTCACAATACCTTAAACTTTTTCTAAGGCGATTTTTTACTTTCTCTTATTCAACTGTCTTAAGATGCCCTGCCCCCCCCCAATAGGGCTAGAAATAGTTTTCATGCTAGACTTTAAAGCAGATCCCTGAGTGGAAAATGGCTCATGGCTACATTTCTAAAAAACAAAGAGATAGGGAGACCTTCAAGATGGCAGAGGAGTAAGATGTAGGGATCACCTTCCTCCCCACAAATACATCAGAAATACATGTACACGGTGAACAACTCCTACAGAACACCTACTGAATGCTGGCAGAAGACCTCAGACCTCCCAAAAGGCAAGAAACTCCCCACGTACTGGGTAGAGCAAAAGAAAAAAGAAAAAACAAGAGACAAAAGAATAGGGACAGGACCTGCACCGTGGGAGAGAGCTGTGAAGGAGGAAATGTTTCCACACACTAGGAGCCCCTTCACGGGCAGAGACTGCGGGTGGCGGAGGGGGGAGCTTCGGAGCTGCGGAGGAGAGCGCAGCCACAGGGGTGCGGGGGGTAAAGTGGAGACATTCCCGCACAGAGGATCGGTGCCGACCGGCACTCACCAACCCGAGAGGCTTGTCTGCTCACCCGCCGGGGCGGGCGGGGGCTGGGAGCTGACGTTCAGCCTTCGGAGATCAGACCCCAGGGAGAGGACTGGGGTTGGCGGCGTGAACATAGCCTGAAGGGGGCTAGTGAAACACAGCTAATCGGGAGGGAGTCCAGGAAAAAGTCTGGACCTGACTAAGAGGCAAGAGACCATTGTTTCGGGGTGCATGAGGAGAGGGGATTCAGAGCACCACCTAAATGATCTCCAGAGACGGGTGCAAGCTGCAGCTATCAGCGCAGACCCCAGAGACAGGCATGAGATGCTAAGGCTGCTACTGCAGCCACCAAGAATCAGTCAGCCACCAAGAATCAGTATGTGCAAGCACAGGTCACTATCCACACCTCCCCTCCCGGGAGCCTGTGCAGCCTGCCACTGCCAGGGTCCCGTGATCCAGGGACAACTTACCTAGGAGAACACACGATGCCTCAAGCTGGTGCAACATCACACCGGCCTTGTCGCTGCGGGCTCACCCCGCATTCCGTACCCCTCTCTCCCCCAAGCCTGAGTGAGCCAGAGCCCCCGAATCAGCTGCTTCTTTAACCCCGTCCAGTCTGGGCAGGAAACAGATGCCCTCAGGTGACCTACGCGCAGAGAAGGGGCCAAATCCAAAGCTGAACCCCAGGAGCTATGTGAAAAAAGAAGTGAAAGGGAAATCTCTCCCAGCAGCCTCAGGAGCAGTGGATTAAATCTCCACAGTCAACTTGATATACCCTGCATCTCTGGAATACCTGACTAGACAACGAATTATCCCAAAATTGAGGTGGTGGACTTTTGGAGCAACTGTAGACTTGGGGTTTGCTTTCTGCATCTAATTTGTTTCTGGTTTTATGTTTATCTTACTTTAATATTTAGAGTTTATTATCATTGGTAGATTTGTTTATTGATTTGGTTGCACTCTTCCTTTTTTTTTTTAATATATAGATATGTATATTTTTTTCCTTGTTCTCTTTCTGTGAGTGTGTATGTATATGCTTCTTTGTGTGATTTTGTCTGTATAGCTTTCCTTTTACCATTTGTCCTAGGGTTCTGTCTGTCTGGTTGTTTTTTTTTTAGTACAGTTTTTAGCGCTTGTTATCATTGGTGGATTTGTTTTTTGGTTTGGTTGCTCTATTCTTTCTTTCTTTCTTTTTTTCTTTTTTTATGACTTTTTAACATTTTCATGTTTAATAATTATTTTTTATTTTAATTATTTTATTTTTTTTTCTTTCTTTTTTTCTTTCTTTCTTTCTTTCTTTTCTCCCTTTTCTTCTAAGCCATGTGGCTGACAGGGTCTCAGTGCTCCGGCAGGGTATCAGGCCTGTGCCTCAGAGGTGGGAGAGGCGAGTTCAGGACATTGGTCCACCAGAGACCTCCTGGCTCCACGTAACATCAAAGAGCAAATGCTCTCCCAGAGATTTCCATCTCAATGATAAGACCTAGCTCCACTCAACGACCAGCAAGCTACAGTGCTGGACACCCTATGCCAAACAACTAGCAAGACAGGAACCAACCCCACCCATTAGCAGAGAGGCTGCCTAAAATCATAAGGTCACAGACACCCCAAAACACACCACTGGACACAGTCCTGCCCACAAGAAAGACAAGATCCAGCCTCATCCACCAGAACAGAGGCACCAGTCCCCCCCACCAGGAAGCCTACACAACCCACTGAACCAGCATTACCCACTGGGGGCAGACAACAAAAACGTCGGGAACTACGAACCTGCAGCCTGCGAAAAGGATACCCCAAACACAGTAAGTGAAGCAAAATGAGAAGACAGAGAAACACACAGCAGATGAAGGAGCAAGGTAAAAACCCACCAGACCAAACAAATGAAGAGCAAGTCGGCAGTCTACCTGGAAAAGAATTCAGAGTAATGATAGTAGTGATCCAAAATCTTGGAAATAGAATGGAGAAAACAAAAGAAACATTTAACAAAGACCTAGAAGATCTAAAGAGCAAACAAACAATGATGAACAACACAATAAATGAAATTAAAAATTCTCTAGAATGAATCAATAGCAGAATAACTGAGGCAGAAGAACAAATAAGTGACCTGGAAGATAAAATAGTGGAAATAACTACTGCAGAGCAGAATAAAGACAGAAGAATGAAAAGAATCGAGAACAGTGTTTGAGACCTCTGGGACAAAATTAAATGCACTAACATTCGAATTATAGGGGTCCCAGAAGAAGAAGACGTAAAGAAAGGGACTGAGAAAATATTTGAAGAAATTAGAGTTGAAAACTTCCCTAATATGGGAAAGGAAATAGTCTATTAAGTCCAGGAAATGAAGAGAGTCCCATATAGGATAAATCCAAGGAGAAACACGCCAAGACAAATATTAATCAAACTATCAAAAATTAAGTACAAAGAAAAAATATTAAAAGCAGCAAGGGAAAAACAACAAATAAAATATAAGGGAATCCCCATAAGGTTAACAGCTGATCTTTCAGCAGAAACTCTGCAAGCCAGAAGGGAGTGTTAGGACATATTTAACATGATGAGAGGGAAAAACCTGAAAAAATTTTCAGATTTCACAAAAATCTGAAAATCTCATTTAGATTCGATGGAGAAATAAACACCTTTATAGACAAGCAAAAGGTAAGAGAATTCAGCACCACCAAACCAGCTTTACAACAAATGCTGAAGCACCTTCTCTAGGCAGGAAACACAAGAGAAGGAAAAGACCTATAATAATAATAAAGAATAAAGAATAATAATAAGCCCAAAACAATTAAGAAAATGGTAATAGGCACATACATATCAATAAATACCTTAAATGTGAATGGATTAAATGCTCCAGCCAAAAGACATAGACTGGCTGAATGGAAACAAAAACAAGACCTGTATATATACTGTCTACAAACACCCACTTCAGACCTAGGGACACATACAAACTGAAAGTGAGGGGATGGAAAAAGATATTCCATGCAAATGGAAGTCAGAAGAAAGCTAGAGTAGCAATTTTCATATCAGACAAAATAGACTTTAAAATAAAGACTATTACAAGAGACACAGAAGGACACTACATAATGATCAAGGGACCAATCCAAGAAGAAGATATAACAATTGTAAATATTCATGAACCCAACATAGGAGCACCTCAATACATAAGGCAAATGCTAACAGCCATAAAAAGGGAAATCAACAGTAACACAATCATAATAGTGGACTTTAACACCCCACTTTCACCAAAGTACAGATCACCCAAACTGAAAATAAATAAGGAAACACAAGCTTTAAATGATGCACTAAACAAGATGGACTTAATTGATATTTATAGGACATTCCATCCAAAAAAACAACAGAATACACTTTCTTCACAAGTGCTAATGGAATATTCTCCAGCATAGATCATATCTTGGGTCACAAATCAAACTTTGTTAAATTTCAGAAAATGGAAACCGTATCAAATATCTTTTCTGACCACAATGCTATGAGACTAGATATCAATTACAGGAAAAAAATCTGTAAAAAATAAAAACACATGGAGCCTAAACAGTACACTACTAAATAACCAAGAGACCACTGAGGAAATCAAAGAGGAAATCATAACATACCTAGAAACAAATGACAAAACACAATGACCTAAAACCTATGGGATGCAGCAAAAGCAGTTCTAAGAGGAAGCTTTATAGCAATGCAATCCTACCTCAAGAAACAAGAAACATCTCAAATAAACAACCTAACCTTACACATAAAGCAATTAGAGAAAGAACAGAAAAACCCCAAAGTTAGCAGAAGGAAAGAAATCATGAAGATCAGATCAGAAGTAAATGAAAAAGAAATGAAGGAAAGGATAGCAAAGATCAGTAAAACTAAAAGCTGGTTCTTTGAGAAGATAAACAAAACTGATAAACCATTAGCCAGACTCATCAAGAAAGAAAGGGAGAAGACTCAAATCAATAGAATTAGAAATGGAAAAGGAGAAGTAACAACTGACACTGCAGAAATACAAAGGATCATGGGAGATTACTACAAGCAACTATATGCCAATGAAACAGACAACCTGGACGAAATGGACAAATTCTTAGAAATGCACAACCTGCCAAGAGTGAATCAGGAAGAAATAGAAAATATGAACAGACCAATCAGAAGCACTGAAATTGAAACTGTGATTTAAAATCTTCCAACAAACAAAAGCCCAGGACCAGATAGCTTCACAGGCAAATTCTATGAAACATTTACTGAACAACTAACACCTATCCTTCTCAAACTCTTCCAAAGTATAGCAGAGGGGGGAACACTCCCAAACTAATTCTATGAGGCCACCATCACCATGATACCAAAAACACACAAAGATGTCATAAAGAAAGAAAACTACAGGCCAATATCACTGATGAACATAGATGTAAAAATCCTTAACAAAATACTAGCAAAGAGAATCCATCAGCACATTAAAAGGATCATACACCATGATCAAGCGGGGTTTTTCCCAGGAATGCAAGGATTCTTCAATATATAAATATCAATCAATGTAATACACCAGAGTAACAAATTAAAGGATAAAAACCATATGATCATCTCAATAGGTGAAGAAAAAGCTTTTGACAGAATTCAACACCCATTTATGATAAAACCCCTCCAGAAAGTAGGCATAGAGGGAACTTACCTCAACATAATAAAGGCCATATATGACAAACCCACAGCCAACATCGTTCTCAGTGGTGCAAAACTGAAACCATTTCCACTAAGATCAGGAACAAGACAAGGTTGCCAACTCTCAACACTGTTCAACATAGTTTTGGAAGTTTTAGCCACAGCAATCAGAGAATAAAAAGAAATAAAAGGAATCCAAATCAGAAAAGAAGAAGTAAAACTGTCACTGTTTGCAAATGACATGATACTATACATAGAGAATCCTAATGATGCCACCAGAAAACTACTAGAGCTAAGCAATGAATCTGGTAAAGTTGCAGGGTACAAAATTAATGCACAGAAATCTCTTGCATTCCTATACACTAATGATGAAAAATCTGAAAGAGAAATTAAGGAAACACTGCCATTTACCATTGCAACAAAAAGAATAAAATACCTAGGAATAAACCTACTTAAGGAGACAAAAGACTTGCATGTAGAAAACTGTAAGACACTGATGAAAGAAATTAAAGATGATAGAAACAGATAGAGAGATATACCATGTTCTTGGATAGGAAGAATCAACATTCTGAAAATGCCTGTAATACCCAAAGCAGTCTACACATTCATTGCAATCCCTATCAAACTACCAATGGCATTTTTCACAGAAGTAGAACAAAAAATTTCACAATTTGTATGGAAACACAGAAGACCCCAAATAGCCAAATTGATCTTGAGAAAGAAAAATGGAGCTGGAGGAATCAGGCTCCTGGACTTCAGACTATACTACAAAGCTACAGTAATCAAGACAGTATGGTACTGGCACAAAAACAGAAATATAGATCAATGGAACAGGATAGAAAGCCCAGCGATAAACCCACGCACATATGGTCACCTTATTTTTGATAAAGGAGGCAAGAACATACAAGTGAGAAAAGACAGCCTCTTCAATAAGTGGTACTAGGAAAACTAGACAGCTACATGTAAAAGAGTGAAATTAGAACACTTCCTAACACCATACACAAAAATAAAATCGATTGAAGACCTAAATGTAAGGCCAGACACTATAAAACTCTTAGAGGAAAACATAGGCAGAACACTCTATAACATAAATCACAGCAAGATCCTTTTTGACCCACGTCCTAGAGAAATGGAAATAAAAATAAATGGGACCTAATGAAAGTTAAAAGCTTTTGCACAGCAAAGGAAACCATAAACAAGACCAATAGACAACCCTCAGAATGGGAGAAGATATTTGCAAATGAAGCAACTGACAAAGGATTAATATTCAAACTTTACAAGCAGCTCAGGCAGCTCAACATCAAAAAAACAAAGAAACTCAATCCAAAAATGGGCAGAGGGCTTCCCTGGTGGCACAGTGGTTGAGAGTCCGCCTGCCGATGCAGGGGATGTGGGTTCGTGCCCCAGTCCGGGAGGATCCCCCATGCCATGGAGCGGCTGGGCCTGCGCGTCCAGAGCCTGTGCTCTGCAACGGGAGAGGCCACAGCAGTGAGAGGCCCGCGTACCACAAAAAAAAAAAAAAAAAATGGGCAGAAGACCTAAACAGACATTTCTCCAAATTAGATATACAGATTGCCAAGAAATACATGAAAAGGATGCTCAGCATCACTAATCATTAGAGAAATGCAATTCAAAACTACAATGAGGTATCACCTCACACCAGTCAGAATGGCCATCATCAAAAAATCTACAAAGAATAAATGCTGGAGAAGGTGTGGAGAAAAGGGAACCCTCTTGCACTGTTGGTGGGAATGTAAATTGATACAGCCACTCTGGAGAACATTATGGAGGTTCCTTAAAAAACTAAAAATAGAACTACCATATGACCCAGCGGTCCCACTATTGGGCATGTATCCAGAGAAAACCATAATTCAAAAAGAGTCATGTACCATAGTGTTCATTGCAGCTCTATTTATAATAACCAGGACATGGAAGCAATCTAAGTGTCCACCAACAGATGAATGCATAAAGAAGATGTGGCACATATATGCAATGGAATATTACTCAGCCATAAAAAGAAACGAAATTGAGTTCTTTTTAGAGAGGTGAATGGACCTAGAGTGTCATACAGAGTGAAGTAAGTCAGAAAGAGACAAACACCATATGCTAACACATGTATGGAATCTAAAAAAAGTGGTTCTGAAGAACCTAGGGGCAGGACAGGAATAAAGACGCAGATATAGAGAATGGACTTGAGGACACGGGGAGGGGGAAGGGTAAGCTGGCACGAAGTGAGAGAGTGGCATGGATTTATATATACCACCAAATGTAAAATAGATAGCTAGTGAGAAGCAGCCGCATAGCACAGGGAGATCAGCTCCGTGCTTAAGACCACCTAGAGGGGTGGGATAGGGAGGGTGGGCGGGAGACGTAAGAAAGAGGAGATATGGGAGTATATGTATATGTATAGCTGACTCACTTTGTTATAAAGCAGAAGCTAACACACCATTGTAAAGCAATTATACTCCAATAAGGATATTAAATACAAAAAGAAAAAACAAAGAGAAACATTAAAGAATCATGTAAGCATTTAGGAAAAGAGAGTTGAGGTCCACACCACACTAATGGAAATAGTTATTGGAGTTGATACTTGAGGCTGGCCTACCATTTTTCCAGGCCTTGCTTAGAGTATGCACTTGAAAATAAAGCATTCTGTGTTGCTGTTTCCATTCCTCATCCCTTTTGTGCTTTATGCTGGCAAATAATCATAATAATAGTAGCAGTAAGTATAATAATATAATGACTGTAAATAATAATTATATAATATCTGTTAATAAAAATTATGCTATTTGGGGGACTCAGATGCTTCCTATAAAATCCCAGGCACAGGGCTGCAGTAAACGGAAACCATGCACCAATTAGAGTTTCTAATCTAGGCTTGCTTTATCAGCTGGGAAGTCTGCCAGTCCTGTAAGTCTGCTTTATTGGCTGGCAGAATTTTCCTTACACTTCAGGCCAGGCAGGGTCATCTGTTTTCCAACAGATACGAAAATTATCCCAGCTGTTTAAGACATCTGGTGAGCATGTTAGGAGAGCTATTTAAAAGACTCTGTGCCACACATGAACAATCAGATCACTAGGCTTTAACTCTGTCTAGCCATCGAGGATGTCATTTGAAGACTTCTCTTTCCTTCAGCTGCTTGGAAACCACGGTACAGTGAAGTCCTCTCTGAAGTCCTTGTACGTCCCATGCAAAAGGACTATGGAAAAGGGGAGAAAATAATCTTACGACTTCCCACAAGAAGAGAGTATTTTAGAAATTAACATATATGTGTTTTGTTTTTCACAAAATACAAAAAAGTTTCGTATTTATTCCTAACAAACTTAAAAACACATGCTAAAAAGTAATGTCACAGAGCAAAATTGCTGTCTGATTATTGTCTTTAGTTTATAGAGAGCATGGATTCTGCCTGTTACATTTCTATTCTGACACAGTTACTGTTCCAGGAAGGAATTACTTCTACGCTACTTTGCATTTTCATTATTGTGTTTGTGTCCTACGATTGCATTAATTTGGTACCAATTTTATATTTATTCTCAGGGGACTAAATCATCGAAATTTAAATATGCTGTTATATTATATCACAAGTTATTTGAAAGATTTGATGTGTAGTTTAGTTTTTCCATAAAGGTTATTGATAAATATGTGGTTAAGAATCAGTTATCTATTTAAATAAGTAAAAATTGAAATAATTTGTCACTGAATTTATATTTTTCCTTCATATTTTACAACAGGATATCGAAGGTATTAATTACCTTTAAAACATTCATATTCTCAAGAAAGTAAAAGAAGCTATCTCCATAGAGGTCAGGACCATCAGAGTAATTTTAAAAATCAGAAATGGGTGTACAATTATATACATTTCAGGATTTTACTTGACATTATGACAAGACTTATTTTTGGAAGCATTTAATTAAAAAAAAAATCAGGGGTGGGCACTCTTGAGAGGAGAAGCATAACTCATCAGAGAGAGAAACTTCCAGATGTCATGCTTGTTAAAGGCACCATTAGTTGTATACATTAAAATCCCATTTTTAAATGCTGAAGGTAGTAATGACTGCAATGTATTTCTTACATACTAATGTGTCTGGGCAATTCAGTGAATTCAGTGTCTTAAATGCAGCCCACAGGGACCAAACCCCATGGAACCCAGCTGAATGGCAAGACATATGATAGCAATAGAATGCTATTGCTATTGGCATTTTTCTTTCCAGATACATACCTCTAACTAACATTTAAATCTTCATAAGTTCTCGTAGAACTGGCCAAGCTATAAAAGGCATAAACCTTTAAGAATAATAGGGAGCCATCACCAGGCAGTGATTCAGAAGGCATTGATTTTAGTCTTTGTTCACATATTTGGCCAATTTTAAAAAATTTTTTCATAACCTTTGACTTACGTTTAAACTTTGTCTTCAAATTCCAGGGGTGAGAGAAAGCCAAAAATAGATCTTTTCAGGACCTGTGTTGCTGCTATTCCTCGACTGCTTCCTGATGGGATGTCAAAACTTGAACTTATTGACTTGCTGGCGAGGTAGGTGAGAGCTGTAGTGGGCATTATTTGATCAAAATTGACTTTAATCATTTGTCATGATTCCTCAAAAACTAGAATGATTATTAAAAATGGACAGATATTTACTAATTCTAGGTACTGTTTGGAGTTCCCAGGAGGAATAAAGAGATGGTTTTGATTTGGGGCTTTTTGTTTTTTTTCCTGCACTCAAGGGGTTTAAAATTCAATGTAGAAGCAAATCCGTAAGGACATAAGGTAACTAGCAATCCAAGGCTTGAAACTGTGCAAATTAATGGCACCAAAAAAATGTGATACATAAAATCAGAGGATAGAAGGATTACTGTGGACTGGGGACGTCAGCAGATGACTCCCGGGAGATGGTGGAACTTGAATGGCCCTTTGAAGGAAAGATAGGATATAGAAATGTAAAGAGCCCTTTGAAGGAAAGATAGGATGTAGAAATGTAAAGGGAGTGCCATGAGGACAAGCACAGAGGTGGGACCAGGAAATGAGCCTGGCTGGGAAAAAGTTCATTCAGGATGTGATTCCCAGTCTGCGACCAACACACCCCCAGGGAGGCAAGAAGGTGGGTAACAGGGATCCTAAGCGAATTTTTGTACTTCACTTCCATAGATCATACATTTATGCCGCTCCCCATCTTCCGTAAGAATTCACGGTCCAACTAGAACCTAAAGTTAACTTGCTTTGCTTTGAATGAAAGTATATTATTGTAGTTAAATAAGCTTGACTTTTCTCATGCTGATCTGAAGTTCTAGCTGACAGTTATGCGTGCCTTTAATTTAAAAATCAAAAGTGACTTATTATCTAAGTGCATTTAGAAGGCAAAATCATTAGAAACGGGGTCCTTGGAGGGAATGGAATGAGGAGGAAGACAAGTCATGCTTGCTTTGAAAAAAAAAGAAAGAAAAAGGATTTTAGAAAACCCAATGATAAAAATAAATAGAAATAAGACTTTAGAGGTAGATATTTAATTAATCTTTACTATTAACTGAGGCGTTTGGACTAATGGAGTTTCTAAGCAGGAGAATAACATGATAAAAAAATGTCATTTTGACTGGTTAATCTGATAATGGCGGAATAGAGGAAAGGCCAGAGAAGGATACCAAATATTGATGCTGATTGGATGAAAGATGCTTTATACATAATCTTTTACCCACATCCTCTAGCCTTCAGAGAGCACCCTTCCCATCAGTATCCAAAAAGTAGCCCAAGCCCTGGTCCCCCGTGACTGCACATCGCTCGGTGGCCGGCCAAGGCTCTGAGTGTCCCCGTGGTGCGCAGTGCGTCCTGGCGATCCTGGTCATCATGCTCTCTGCTCTGCACAGCCGTTTGGACTCCTGTGCAGAGGGGACCAAATCCCATGGTTGATCACTTCCTGCTATCAGTTAATAGCTTTCATAGCCTGCTGTCCTTCCCCATTCTCTTCACTCCAAGTGTGGACAAAGCCACTCCTTTCCCTCTTCTGGTCACACTAGCTCAGGATGGTGCTGGCTCCTGAGGTTTACTAGAGAGCCATTGCTTTGATAACCACCGTGTCAAGCTTTGGTGTTCCCTGGCCACAGCCATCTACCCTTCTAGCTGACTTTTATCACCCATGACCTATAACCGGTTCTTTGCTACAGTCAGCCATCTCCAGGCCATGGGTTCTTCTTTCTTCCATTCCATGTGTAGGATGAATTTTAAGAAGAATATGAACTTAAAACAAACTACAGTCTAGGCTTTTGCTGAGGCCTAGCAATCAGAATGTGAGCCTAGAGCACCTTATCCGAAGTAGGGGAGCAGTGGGGAAAGAGGGAAGGACAAGCCTGGATCACAAAGGGGCTTCCAGTTCTCGGGGAGGACAAGATTTAAGGAGGAGCGAAGGGTGGATTCCTAGTGAATAACAGACATGGGGATTTGGGGCTTGGGGAGCTGAGGAACAAAGAGACCAGTATACTATAAAGGGCCGTCCACGCTACTGTGGAGTCTCCCAGGATGATGGGGAAGTGCTGAAGATAAAGAAAAGCTGTGAGACAAGTGCCAGAATTACCCAGAAATGTACAGGAGCAGCCTGTCCATTTGCCGTGGACAATGGGGAGGATGGTGTGACTAGGAGACAAGTATTTGCACAGAGGAGGGGCGCTGAGTGAAAGGGCTGCAGGGGGCGTTGAGGAACGAAGGGAACGCCATCTGAGAGATGTGCAGGAGGTGCCCCCCAGATGGGAATAGTACTGACTCCTTTGGAAATCCTGATTTTTGCTTCCCTGCTTTACCGTTTTACTAGCCATTGTGATGCTGACAAATTATTGGGTTGGCCACAAAGTTTGTTCGGGTTTTTCCACAAGACGGTACAGAAAAACCCGAACGAACTTTTCGGCCAACACAATATTTAACCCCTGTCTTTTTTTTCCTTGGTAGAATTGGAATAATGCTGCCTATCTCATAAGACTGTTGAAAGGGCAAAATGACATGGCACTTTGGTTAATCGGAGAGAAAATGTGTCAGCAGGGAAAAGACAGTTCTCAGTTAAGCTGAAGTAAAGGGAAAGTTCACTTATTTCATTGAAGTCCTAATTGGTGATGATTATGTAACTAAGCCCTTTGAAATGCTAAGTGTTTTAAATGTCATGCAGCCTTCTGGTACCATGTCTAATGCTGTTTTGCTGTAAATCTGCGTGGGAGACGCTTACCTCTGGAATCACCTTGGTAGCCTCATCCAGTGACGCCTGGATCTGCAGCCGCGGTGCCAGGCTTGTCAGGAGGGAATTCTGTGAGACCCGGTTGGAATGGCAGTGCTATTTATAGTGCCTCGTGTTTATTATTATGTACATTCTTACAAAGCCCAAGGCCATGGGTACTGTTTTTATGAGGGGAAGGAACAAATAAATATACTTGAGAGTTCAAGTCTTAGGGCAGAGTTAAGAAAATGACGGGACTTATATGGGAAGCCTGTGAAGAGGCCTTTTTCATAAGCTTCAAAAGAAGCCAGAGGCCGTTCTCCTCAGGGGAAGGATAACTTGGAGAGCTGGCCCTCACACTGGGTCCATTACCCTATGAGAAAACGAGCCCCTTCTAGATCTCAAGAGGGTCAGAGGACAGAAGTGAAGAAATTGAAGAGCAGTAAATGTGGGTTTCAAGTCTTTAATCACTTTGTCCCCCTGTAGTCCAGTCACATTTGGATTCATTTGACTCTTGACAAGGTCTAGTCAGAGACGTGTGAGACCTTTTATTTCAGACACTTCCTGGTTGCATCTATGGTGCTTTTTTTTACTGGAGAAAATCTTGGTTTTCTTCATACTTGGCAAAATAAGACCAAATGCCATGCAGGCTCACCTGCCCCTCACAGCTTGGTTCCCCGAATAAGGAGTGTCGACTGAAAAATAATGCACAACGTGAGAGTTGTGAGTTAAGTTTTATTTGGGGCAAAATGACGACTATAGCCCGGGAGACAGCATTTCAGATAGCTCTGAGAAACTGCTCCAAAGAGGTGGGGGGATGCTCAGGTTATATGTGATTTTGGTGAAGGGGCAGTACGTGCAATCAAGCACATATTTTTTGCAGAAGGTTTCTGCTAGTCAGGAGGAGCAGACGTCACCATGAAGGATTTTAGTGCTTTTCTAGGTACAAGGAGATGCAAGAATTGGGCTTATAAAATCTTTTCCTGAAAATACCTAATTATCTGAAGACCCGTTCTGCCAGTTTTTCCCAGAGCACAGAGTGCCTCGTTCCTGATCTCCACCTGAACTCCTTTCAGGGGGTGTCAAAGGTCAGCAGGTGCAGCGGCTCGTGATCTAATCCTTGTAGAGGTAGATGGCAAGTGCCAATGGCAAGTGCCAGTTTGTAGGTGACAGGAGTTTCAAGGTTATGTCCACCATAACTGTCCCCAGGCTCCCTTCCCAGCTGTTCACGTATTGGCTAAATACCCCAGACACTCTAATCTCAGAGTTGTATTAGTATGTTTACCATAACAATGGCTTACAGACTGAAACAGACAAGGTGGAGCTCACTTTTCTCCTTGGCAGTCGCCATCATTTTTCTCTGCCTCCTCCCAGGTGTTTCCTGCTCTACCCTTGACCACAGGAAGGACCTTTTCCCCTAACAGTCTACAGGCTCCTGTCCTCTGTCCCTTCCTGCAGCACTGTAGATGCACTAAGGGTTTGCTGTTCCATGTTTGCCCTCCTTTCAGAAATCTGAAATAGGGTTGTGAGAATTAAACAATGCATATAAATCACTTAACATCGTGCCTAGAACACAGTAAGCTCTCAGCAAATGTTAGTTATTATTTTTAGGCATCTTTAAACATGAATAACATATTATACCACGATGTACAATGCACTTTCATATACTTTATGTTAGGAAAGCTGGGGACATATGCATTCCTATTTTCGGACAAAGAGATTGAACTTCAGAAGAGTAAAGTTGGTTGCCCAAATGTACAGAATTTTCCAGAAGCCAAATAGAAGTGACAAATGTCATTGGTTTTATACAAAATGGCAAACATTTTGTGCAGTGTTTCTTTACAGCTTGAGGAACTTTCTGAGGTAATGCATATACAATTTCATGATCTTTAGTGGTATCTGAAAGCTATTTATCATTTTCTGTTTATCATTCAGTCTTCAGCCTTTGTGTAGTGGGGGGCGGCTAGCTGTTTTGAGTAGCTGGGTGAGAACTGTAGACTCAATCGCATATATTGCCTCAATAAACCACTTAATCTTATTTATTTTAATTGAGATGCAATTCTGTAGAAAGGTGGGCGCTCATTCTTTTTTTTTTAATAAAGTTCCCATTTAATTTTATTTATTTATTTTTTCGGGAGGGGCCACGCCACGCGGCATGTGGGATGTTAGTTCCCTGACCAGGGTTGAACCCGCACCCCCTAAATTGGAAGCACGGAGTCTTTTTTTTTTTTTTTTTTAACATTGTTATTGGAGTATAATTGCTTTGCAATGGTGTGTTAGTTTCTGCTGTATAACAAAGTGAATCAGCTATACGTATACATACATCCCCATATCCCCCCCCTCTAGCGTCTCCCTCCCACCCTCCCTATCCCACCCCTCTAGGTGGTCACAAGGAGCATGGAGTCTTAACCACTGGACCACCAGGGAAGTACCGGGAGTTCATTCTTTAATACCTTAGAGAAGAAGTTTCCGCCACTTCTGGTGAACATGCCAGAGGTTAACAGTCCACTGGTCAGCAAGTCCCTCCTTTTGGAAACCTTTGTCTCCAGGGCTTCACTTCTAAACCATTTCTTCCTCTGCTGCCCTTGGTGACGTTATGGGGCAGCAGGTCCCTCACCGCTGCCTGATAACCTTGTGTCAGTCCTGCCAGAGCTGAGAGGAGGCTGTTCCTCCTAATGGATCTTTTCTTCTGGGTATAGTTTGTGAATTTGAAGTCACTCCCTTTTCCTTCATGCACCTCTAGCAACAAAATTCTTCAAAGCGACTGAGCTGATTCCCTCTGAACCTGAGCTCACCTTTACGAAAGTGTTTCTGTTCAGTCGTTTGTCTGATCTGACCAACCAAGAAGGCGGCCTTGCTCAAGTTCTGGGTTTTCCCCCTTTTACCCACATCCTTACTTAGTGTAAGTGCTCCTCACACCACACCCCTGTCCTAGATCACTCCAAGCAGGGCCTCGGGACTGTTGGCTCATGCAGAATGTCGCCGCCTGGTTAATCAGGCCAGGCTGGTCCATGAGCCTCATGGCGGCTGCTGGGGAAGGACAGATGCAGTTGATGTTGGCAATAACGGTTTCTTTTGGGATGCATCACTGCTGTGTCACGGTGGAGTCCCTTCAGGCCCCCTTGGTGGTTTTGTGTGTAACCATATACCCGTGACCCCATTATAAGCTCCTGGAAACCAGATCAGTGTCTTAGAAATTTTTCCTCGGATCCCCCAACCTAGTCAGACTTCCTGAGCTGCCTTCTCTGAACGTCTCTCTTCTCTTTGAATTGCTGCCACCAGACTCTCACAGGACTGTTGTTTATTGTCATCACAGTTGTTCACAGGCAAGAACCTGTCCTTTCTTTTCTGGCTTCTCAGTGGGATGACCCTGCGGGAGTTTGGCGGATGTCCTCTCCTCAGCCAGTCCTTGCTTGCTGGACCAGCAGGCATTGTGAGACTGTAAATAGGTCGGCCAGCATCATGCAGCTTCCCTGCACATCCTGCATCCTCAGGATGGCTGAGCATCTTTCTCCTTTAACTGAATCTTCTTTTCCTTTTTCATTAACCAAAATTTTTTTTCCTGTTTTCTGTTTTATAATGTTAAATCCCATGCGCTTCACAAGATGATCTGTGATTATCTGGTTAAAATCTAACAAAAGTAAAAATGAGGAAGATCTGGGTGGAAGAAACGGCGGCTGTATCTGATAGGCAGCTCCCTACTTAGACTCTCCAAGGAATGACACGGGGGCGGGGCTCTGGCTCTTCTCGCAACTTCTTCTTCTCCCTCGCCTGTTGCCACTCAGACTTGCCTTGATACGTTATTTTCACTCCATCTCAGTTCTGTGACACTGGACCTTTTTCTTCCACAAATATTCCACGTTTATTATCAACTGGGCCTTTTATTCCCAAAGCTCCCTCCCCTCCCTGGCCCTGTCTCTTCGTACTCCAGGAATATTTTTGAGTGTTCTCACTGGTGAGGCATGTGAATACCATGATTTCAAGAGGAGTGTCACCAAAAATAGCAAGAGCTGCACCACCTTGGGGTCTCAGAGTCCTTAAAATGATCCTGCACTGTTGGTTTAAAGTTAAGGCAGCTTCCAGATTGCAAATTGCGAATGATGCCAAACTTAGACGAAGAGTAGAATTAATCTCATTGGAAATCTGAAAGTATTGGCCCTTCTTTAAAAGCTTCATCTAAATAGGCCATGGCATGGTTTTTATTTTGACTTTTGACCCTAAAGATATGTGCTTGCCTAGTTTCATGTGTGTAATAAAGTAGCACAAACAGGGTGGCTTAAATAACAGAAATTTATTGTCTCACAGTTCCACAGGCTAGAAGTCATCAGGGTTGCTTTCTTCTGAGGCTGTGAGAGAGAATCTATTTTATGCCTCTCTCCTAGCTTCTGGGGGTTTCTGGCATAGTTTGGCCTTCCTTGGTTCATAGAAGCATCACCCTGATCTCTGCCTTTATCTTTACATGGTGTTCTCCCTGTGTGCGTCTGTCTCCACATCTCCCCTTCTTATAAGGACACCAGCCATATGGATTTTACCCTACTCCAGCATGACCTCATCCTAATTTAGCTAATTGCATCTGCAATGACCTTATATCCAAATAATGTAATATTCTCAGGTGCTGAGTGTTTGGATTTCAACATGTGAATTTGGGAGGAGACACAACCCGTAACAATGAACAATACCATTACCATCAGTTGACATTTGCTGAGTGCCTCCTGTTCCTGTCCTTAAAAGGTGGTCTGTCATCTGCAGAAGCTTATTCTCTGAGACATTCAGGACTATAGACAGGTGTAAATGTAATAAATTGGAACAATAAACTTAAGATGGAAACATGACCTCAAGTGTTTTCCATAAATTAGTGTTTTCAAACCATGGGCTGCAAAGGTGGCTAGAAGCTGCTTGTAGATTGAAGGAATGTTTCCTCTCACATGGGGGGCTTCAGGTCCTTTACCCAGCTTCAACCAGAACAACTCGGTTTTTTCTTTTTAATAAATAAATAAATTTATTTATTTACTTATGGCCATGTTGGGTCTTTGTTGCTGCGTGCAGGCTTTCTCTAGTTGCGGCGAGCGGGGGCTACTCTTTGTTGCAGTGTCCGGGCGTCATTGCGGTGGCTTCTCTTGTTGCGGAGCATGGGCTCTAGGCACACGGCCTCAGTTTCTCCGCGGCATGTGGGATCGTCCAGGACCAGGGCTCGAACCCCTGTCCCCTGCATTGGCAGGTGGATTCCTAACCACTGTGCCACCAGGGAAGTCCCACAACTCGGTTGTACTATATACTAGAGCTCTACATAAAATTTTTTGAAAAAAAAAAAATGGAGCTGCTGATTAAAATACAAAGAAAATTTGTAAATTCCTGCCTTAGTCCTTAACTAGAAGCCCAGGTTAAAGACCTCTGTGTGTTATTTCAGCAACTATGACCTACTTAACAACTATAGACTCAATAGCAAGTCTGCCCTGAAGAATTAGCTCAGCTCTTCCTTCTCAGCAGTTTTGTAGAGCTTAACTTGCTTTTGGAACAGAAAATATATCTTCCCTGACTTGGTATATATCTGCTCATTAATGAGCTTTTGTCTGGTTTATATTGTCAAATTTGGACCAATTAGTGTACTTTATACTCTAGAGAATAAGAAGGGTATTCAGTATCAAGTTTTTGAAATACTACCTATTCAAAAATATGTAAGTGTATCAGACCTGTTTTATGGAGAAAACTTTGGATTAAAGATGAGAAGTCCTGGGTTGGAATCCTGGACTTTGAGGAAATTCCTTAACCACTCTGGTTCACAGTTTTTTTTCTGCTGGTTGAAGATACTTCGTTTGTCCTATTTAATGGGGGCCCCGGTTGACTTGGCCAGCTTCTTCTTTGACACTGAACAATTCCAGGATGCTGAGTCCTGGAAATTCTGTCTCCTGGGTATCTTTGCTCTCCATCTCTCCCTTCCTTACTACTTCTCTGCCTTGGGTCAGGCCCCCGCCACTTGGTGCCTGAGTCACTGCAGTGACCTCCCAGCCGGTCTCTGCCCTCAGTCCTGTGACTCCTCCAAGGCATCCTGCATGTTGCTGCCTAACTTTCTTTTCTCAGATGTGAATCTAATCATGTTACTTCCCCTGTAACTTTCTGAATACAGTTCATTTTCTTCTCATAGTAAGAGCTAACCTGTACTGAGTGCCTACTGCATGCTCCTTGTGGTACTAAACGCTGTTCATAGATCATCTCAATGAACCTCACAACAGGTTTATGAGATACAAGTACAGCTATTATCCCCATGTTCCAAATGAGGCTCTGAGGCTTAGAGAGGTTAAGTAAGTGGCATGAGGTCACATAGCTAATGCATGATCAGGCATTCTGATCCCAGAGCACTCACACTTAACCTCTTCCTGCTGTGTTGCCTCCTTGGGTGGCCCACAGACCCTCCAGCAAGCCACTCCTGCCCTCTCTCCAGGACTGTCTCATACCTCGCTCTTGCTAACACCCTACCCAGTAAACACAGCCATACCGTACTCCATATCCTGAATCTTAGGAGGGCCTGAATCTTAGGAGGACCTCAAAAACATTTGTTTATTAAATAAGTGAATGAATGAATCTATAAAGCATGATGTTAACTATAAACGCTCCATACCAATGTTGATATTTATTTAATAATATTATTATGATGTTCTGGCTTAAACCATAAATACACTGATATTATTTCAGTTGACAAACTCAGGATTTCCCAACTTTGCCACTGTCAGCATTTTAGGTCAGAGAATTCTTTGTCATCGGAGTTGTCATGTGCATTGTAGGATGTTTAACAGCATCCCTGGCTTCTACCTACTACATAGATACCAGGAGCACACTCCAAGTTGTGACAACCAATAATGTTTGTAGACGTTACCAAAACTCCCTTCGTGGGGGCCAAACCAATTGAGGACAACTGGCCTAACTTTTAATTACTCATTTTCACTGAACTTCTGGATGAGTCCCTTAGTTTCTCCAGGACCATCCTTAAAAGTGGTAAAGTTTGATACTAATTTATTCTGTAGTCAGTAATGTATTAAAAAGAATTCACGTACAGCTAAGTGCAACATGGTATCTCGGATTGCATTCCGAAACAGGAAGGACATTGATGGAACACTGGTGAAATCTGAATAAAATCTGTATTTTAGTTAATAGCATTGTACCGATGTTAACTTCTCAGTTTTGATCACGTACCATGGTTATATAAGATGTTAACATTAGGGGAGCTGAGTGAAAATTATAATAATATATTAGGGGAGAGTGACCCATTTTTCAGATACAGTAAAAGGCTCTGGCCTTATATATGTTCCTTTACAGATATAGAAGAAAAACTGATAAAGTAAATGACTTCATTGTCTTTATTCATCTCACAGGCTCTCTATTCACATGGACGATGAACTGCGACATATTGCACAAAATTCTCTTCAGGGTTTACTTGTTGACTTCTCAGACTGGAGGGAAGATGTCCTATTTGGCTTTACCAACTTCCTGCTCCGGGAAGTGAATGACATGCATCACACACTCCTTGATTCATCCCTCAAGTTACTGCTGCAGCTCCTCACCCAGTGGAAACTGGTCATACAAACTCAAGGAAAAGTCTACGAACAAGCCAACAAGATCAGAAATTCAGAGGTGATTTTCACCCTTTGCCCACTAATTTATATTCTTTATGTTGCACATATATAAATAAGTTGCAGCCCAGAGAACCTTGTGGTTCTTACTTTCAGCTACCTAGAGATGGCCCTAAGTTTTTCCATCTGCTTAAATTGTGGCCAAGAAATTCAGGGCATCGTATGCCACCTCGGGTTAGATTTATTAACATTAGCAAGGCCATTTATGGAGCAGAAAAGGATGTTTTTTTCAGAGAATCATGATTATAAATCTATTTGTAAGAGCAAATGACCATAGGGAAGAGATATAGAGCTGGGTATGAATATGGATCTAGATATGGATGTGGATATAAAGCTGGAAATGGATATGGATCTAGAGCTGGATGTGGATGTGTATCTAGATTTGGATATGAATATGAATATGGATCTAGATCTGGATATGACTCTAGAGCAGATATAGATATAGATATGAATATGGATATAGAGTTGGATATGGATATATAAAAGTTAGCTGCCCACCAGTGTTTTCCCCCTCGTCAGCAACAAATTGGTTGCTTTCTCCAATATCCAGAGAAGAAAGAAGTCTTGTGGTTTCTTTATTCTTTCCTGCCTCATTCCTGAATGGTAAAAATTAATGATACCATTTTGAAGAGCAGGTTGAGGAGGAGTGTTGTCAAATGAGAACCAGGGCTGTGTGACTTGGTGTTGGCAATGAGCAGACAGAGAAGGGGTCTGGCTGGAGAAGAGCTTAGCTGAGGGTCTGAGGAATGTCGAGGCTTGGGAAGTATGATAGCATTTAGGGTCCCAGATGGGCTAACCTCAGAGATGAGCTTCAGGGCATTACTCCTTCCTTGTGTCCTACACTTGCCAAAAGATGACAGGGAGGAAAACAAGGATTACTATGCTTGAAAAAGGGAGACTGAAACGGAGGTGGAATCTGCCCTGTTGTCTGGCGTGCTTTTGTTTGAGACTCATTTGGTTTGGGAACTTTCGGAACCCATCTCATTAACATGCAAAACCCGGATTAAAATCTAACATGAAAAGAAGTCTGATTAGCAAATCAATGTTTGAAAATTCAATTTAGTAGTAACTAAAATAGAGAATTCTCTATAGAGAATTTAAGTAAAGCCAAATTAGGACACTTTAATTAAATATACAGTGTCATCTCAAATGGTACGGATGGAAGCAGTTTTGTTTTTATTCCTGCTAATAACCTTTGAAAAGTTATTCCTTATCAGAGGTAACAGAGGGCTGATGGTATTCCAAAGTGACAGTTGGTCTGAAAATAAAAAGGGATCTATGATATTTCATGAATAATAATGAATTCATAGACATGTGTGGTTCTAAGCTGGTATAATTTATTTTAGTATTACAAGGTCAAACATGCCAGAAGATGTACATAGAAGAGTGGCTGCTTCTTCCACTGTTGTTTTTCTGAACATAGAATGTTGTTCTTATTGCACAATAGCTCATTGCCAATGGCTCCAGCCACCGAATCCATTCGGAGCGAGGTCCCCACTGCAGTGTACTCCATGCCGTGGAAGGCTTTGCTCTGGTTTTACTCTGCAGTTTCCAGGTGGCCACACGCAAACTGTCTGTTTTAATACTCAAGGAAATTCGAGCTTTATTCATCGCCCTGGGTCAGCCTGAGGTATGGATTATTTTTCTGAATTTTCCAATTCATATCTTTCAACAGTTTCAAAGTTTAGTTTAAAAACTGTAAAGAATGCATCACTATTTTATGTACTTTCATGTCCCATGATGTCAACAAATAATTTTTGATTCAGGGTGGGTTTTTTTTGTTTGGTTTTGTTTGGTTTTGTTTTTTGCGGTACGCGGGCCTCTCACTGTTGTGGCCTCTCCCGTTGCGGAGCACAGGCTCCGGATGCGCAGGCTCAGCGGCCATGGCTCACGGGCCCAGCCGCTCCGCGGCATGTGGGATCTTCCCGGACCGGGGCACAAACCCGTGTCCCCTGCGTCGACAGGCAGACTCTCAACCACTGCGCAACCAGGGAAGCCCAGGGTGGGTTTTTAATTATGAAATCGTACTCTTGACCTACAAGAGCTAAGTCATATATTCTGAGGGCACAAGAATAGACTATTCCTGATTCTCTAAGAGGTGGTGCTTTGTGAAGAAGTGAATCTTAGGCTTCAGTTATAGATCATTTTCTTTCATAATGTTCAACGTACATAGAATTAAGAAGATATTACATTTATATTAGAGAATGAACTTGTGAAAACCATGCATCCCGTTTAAAAAGAGCAAGGTACCAAACAGTCTGGCTTACTGAAAATTGTTTAATCTCAATAGTGGTAGAAAAATGGCATCACAAGAAAATATGTCCACTTGAGATGGGAGAAGTAAGCTGTCTAATAACCATGACTGACTCCAGCTATTCTCCTGCACTTGGTCAAGGGCTGTACACCCTTGTTTAGAAGTTAAGTTTCATTGCCTGTCGGCACAGGTGGCCAAACTCTCTCCACAAGTTGATGAAAGAAGGACCAGCTTTTTATGTGACATACTTCTTTAGAAAAATACTACTTTCTGTTTTCTTGTTTTAAGTCTCTAATCTTGGTTTCACGATCCTTAAAATGATCAGTGTCTTCCCAAAATATTTTCGAATGTATCCCAATCGTTTCTGTTCACATTTCTGCAGCAAGCTTTCTGATGTATTTTAGGACATCTCTGGGATCTGGTGAATGGATCTCTAGGACATGCTGCATTTTGATAAACCTCCATTAAGTCTCTAATTATGAAATAACGATAATAATAATTACCATGTATGTGTCAGGCAGTGAGCTGTGCTTTATACATATTATCTCACTGAACCCTCACAATAACTTAAGAATTGGTACTGTTATTTTTCCCATAGTGCAGATTCTGAGACTGAGGTTTAGGGGGCTTAAATGCCTTACCCAAAATCAACAACTAGGATGTGGTAGAGCTAGAATTGAAAACCAGATGTACATGCCTCTTCAGCCCAGGTTCTTAACTGCTATTCCAGCCGACTGTGTTAAGAATATTTCTCATACGGTGCTTTCTTTGACCAGCCACAGCTTTTTTGTGTGTGTAATTTTTTTTATTGAGGTATAATTGACATACAGCATTATTAGTTTCAAGTGTACAATATAATGATTCCATAGTTGTACATATTGTGAAATGTTCACCACAATAAGTAGTTAATATCCATCACCATTCGTAGCTACAGGATTTTTTTTTCTTGTGATGAGAGCTTTTAAGATCTACTCTCTTAGCAGCTTTCAAATATGCGATAGTCTTGTTCACTGTAGTCGCCATGCTGTGCATTACATCTGCATGACGTATTTATTTTATACCTGGAAGTTTATACCTTTTGATTCCTTTACCCATTTTGCCACCCCTCCCCGCCCCCCGCCTCTGGGGACCAACCAATCCGGTCTCTGTATCTACAAGCTTGGTTTTTTGTTGTTTGGTTTTTTTTCAGCCACAACCTTTTTGAAACCATTCTCATTCGTACATGAGTAAGGACATTCCGAAGCTTTCCTATAAGGCTGCTAAGTAAATAATTTCATATTTCTGAGCCTTTCTATGATAAAGGATGGCAAACACACATGTTCATGTATATACGCACTATCATGTAGGAGAATTTCCTGTAAGATACTCTCTCCTGTGCTTTTTTCCAATTTGCTTCTTTTACCAAATAGCTGTGCACAACATAGATACTACAGAGAGTGTGTGGTCAGTCTCCTGTGCAGTTTCTTTGGGACTGAAATGCAATCACAGTCAACAATTTACCAGTTATTTTAGCAGATCAGTGACTTGAGTAAGTAGCATTTTCATGGCTTTTCCATTTTCTAAAATTAATGACAACGTGAACACTTTAGTGAATAATGTGTGATGCTGAGATTTAGATTCCAGTCTAAATAACTGTATGTGCATGAGTTTTTGAAATTCAGGTACGTGTCTTTTCAGTACAACGTCAAATTGGAGCTCTAATTATCTTCCGCTGAAACTTGTAAGACTAAACTCAGAATCATAGGGAGTTTTACCCACTACCTTTCACCACCGTGGCACTCACTTTTCTGTGAGAAAACCCTTATCACTACCTTGCAAGCTGTTATGCTTCACATGCTGGACAAAGGCGGTGGAGAGGGTGGAAGGATTCGTTTTCCCATGGAGAGTAATCGTCTCCTTTATGTACAGGACGATGACAGGCCTATGATTGATGTCATGGATCAGCTAAGTTCTTCCATTCTCGAAAGTTTTATTCACGTAGCAGCTTCGGATTCAGTAAGTACACGTTTGATCCTGATTGTTGATAGTTCTTAAGTATAAGCTCTGGGCCTGGCTGGAAAAGAGACACAAAGAAAAATGATATGGAAGAATTCTGGGATTTTATGTCAGGTTAATAAACCAAAACAAAAGTCCTTAGGGAAACAAGACTAGCTTTTCAAATACTAGCTCAGGAGACCTTCAGATAAATTTAAATCAAAATTTGAGTCTGAGGAAGATAGATAAAGTTTTGCAAATTGCAATTTCAAGAATTGCTCAGGATTCTTTCAGAAAATTAATTTGCTTTATTTATTACACTTAATGCTGTATAACCTATATTTATGTGTTGTTTTACAGTTTACAAGGTGCTTTCACATTTAGTATCTATTTTGACCCTCATAGGTATTGAAACTCAAAAACATTAAGGGGCAGGGCTGTAGTCACACAGAGTCTCAGGGCCTGGACTTGACCCTCTCTGGACTCTGAATCTCGTAGAGGTTTATCTGCTACACAAATACATTCTTTGTTTTAAAGAGCATATTGGCAGCTTTCAATTTCTGATGCAGTAGAAGGAAAACTGAAACCGATTTTAATTACCTGATTTTTTTTTTTTTAATTAGTAAAGCACAGTTATGGGACTTGGATTGATTTTAGCTAAGTAACTGAAGAGAGGCAGGGCACATCTGCAGAATCCACATTGCCAATGCGCCTTGTATATTCTGATCAAATAGCTATAAATGAATATAAACATATTTGACAAAGAGCTATAAATAAATATAAAACCTAAAGGCACCTGTGAGCTTTTTAATGACCTTTTCTAACAGAGAGTGAACACAGATCCCTATTTTTAGCAACCCTGTTCTTGCTTATGGTTGGAATATTAATGATAATTACTAAAACTATTAGCCAAGCAGTGCAGACCTTAACAGTGATAGTGAATACCTCTACCTCTTCTTTTAGAAATTCAGATTGTTTTGACACTGAATGGAAGAGTCAGGCGTAATTGTTTTATATACATATCTTGTTTCCCTGCAGATTATGTTCTGTTCCTGTGATTTTGTTCTGTGTTTATCAGAGTCTGAATCTTGAGCCTGGGTAACCAGATCAGCAGTACTGCACGTAGGAAGATGCACTGAAGGGGGAGAAGAGGCATGGGGGGAAGTAGCGCCTGCTTTGTGCCAGGTTTTGACATCCCTTATCTCATGTCATCCACTTAAAGATTAAGTGCGATCAGCATTATAATTTCCAAGTCATAAATTAAGCAGACAGAGACTCTGGGGTGTTCAGAAATGTTCCTATGTCAGGGGCTTTGGGCAGAGCCAGTGTTGGAGCCTTAAGTCTCTGGCTCTGAAGCTGAAGCTGCGCCTCTTCAGCGCATTAACCATGGAGGCCCCAGGTGCAGCACTCTGGCGCATGGGAACTCAGAGACCCAGCAGATAAAATGGGTCACTTTAAATACCTGACAAACGTAACAGCGATTTTCTCTCCACGTACGACAGCTAGATTACTTGAAACTTGGTCTTCCCTCAGCTTTGATACTCTGGACTTAAAAGAGAATGAAATATAAGACATTATGTGGTATCAATATATAAATATATGTCTCTATATAATATAGATTAAATATGGATATAGATATCTTTCCAAAGGTTTTAGAATGTATTATTTTGGCTTGATATCATAGGACAAGAATAAGTAGGTATCTTACCTCAAAAATCATTAGTAAAATACCCTTCATAAAAGAGATTGCACTTAGCCATCTCCCTAAGCCAGGGAGAGAATGTATTTCGGTCCAAGTAAAGGTAAACAAGATCATGGCTTAAAAAAAAAAAAAAACTAATTACAGGGATAATAACACACTTAGGAATCTCAGAGATTAATAACTTTCCAGAATTTTAAGTTGGCAAATCCATGTTCAAGTTCAAATTAGCTCGTGTTGTATAATTGTTTGACAAGTATTTAGTGGGCAGCTCCTGGGTACTAGTGTATGGGGCTGTGCGACATTGACCCCTGCCCTTAAACTCTGCACTTCCGCTGCCTGCGGCCTCCCATAGGAATGGCCGTGACTGCAAACCCAGGTCCGGTGTGGGAGGGGTGCTTCAGGTTCCAAGCTGGACCCATTGCAGAGGTGGACGGGAAAAGCATCGTGGAGGAAGGGGCATTGGGCTGAGGCAGGTCGAGGATGTGGAGCTTGCCGTTCAGCACCGATTCATCGCCTGTTTCTTACACCTGCAGGCGACCTTACCCCTGACCCACAGCGTGGACCTACAGTGGCTGGTGGAGTGGAACGCCGTCCTGGTCAACAGCCATTACGATGTGAAGAGCCCTTCCCACGTCTGGATTTTCGCTCAGTCTGTCAAAGACCCCTGGGTCCTCTGCCTCTTCAGCTTTCTCCGGCAGGAGAACTTGCCCAAGCACTGCCCCACTGCCCTCAGCTACGCCTGGCCCTACGCCTTCACGCGGCTGCAGTCCGTGATGCCTCTGGTGGACCCGAAGTAAGGGACCCCTACGCTTCCCTCTGTTTCGTTTGTTTCACCATTTGCCCTCTTACATTTTTGTTTTATATATGAGATCGGGATATAATTCTCTAGTTTCTGACCATCTTACTACAGAAGTCTTCACGTTGAGTAAATACGGGTTAAAAGTTCTTGTCTAGAGCTAATTTTTTTTCCTCCCTTAATAATCATTATGATTGTCTGAGTATAGAATCTCAGCCCGTTACCGGTGAAAAGTTCTATTCAGCTTTCCATCCAATAGAGACATTCCCTGTCCAGACAGACAGTCCTTGACAGACAATTGTTCAACTCAGTTGGAGCGCTTCCCAGGATCTTTATTTAATAAGTGATACCTAAAATCCGGAACTTAGTTTCACTCTTGTTTTTGACTTCGTATTTCTAGCAGCCCAATTAATGCCAAGAAAACCAGCACTGCCGGCAGCGGAGACAGCTATGTTACGTTGTGGAGAAATTACCTTATTCTTTGTTTTGGAGTCGCAAAACCCAGTATTATGAGCCCGGGACACTTACGAGCTTCCACTCCAGAAATAATGGCGACTACACCTGACGGTACCGTGAGCTACGATAACAAGGTGACATGACATGCTTCAGAAGAATTATTCTGTAAGGTTTTTTTTTAGCTTGTTTGTCTAGATTTCACAGTGTGAATTGCACTGTGCCTGCCATCTGGAATATATGGGATCAGATTTTCATCCTACACATTTCTAAATTCCATTGAGCGTTTGTGTGAATAATTTATTATTCCTCCCTGACAAGTGGGGAACTGAAAATAAAGGGAAGTTAAGAAACTTGCCTAAGGTCGTAGAGTGACTTATATTTATTAGCACCCTGAGGTTTGGTTCATGTCCTACATACCACATTTCTCTCACTCCTCACGAGTGTTCACCTTTAAACCATGTCTTGATTAACTTATCTTGTTAAAGATGGTTTTGTGGATTTAAGTATTAAAAAAAAAAAAAAGAAGACTCTTATAATATGAATGTTCTTTAGAATTTGTGTCCCAGGTAAAAAAATGCATTCATTGTGCTGTTTTAAATTTTATGTGTTTTTTTTTTTTTTTTCCTGAAATGATGGCAGTGCCTTGGGATGTGGTTCAGTACTTTAAAACTGTTATAATGGAATCATCGTTTGATTAAAAGAAGCATCAGTTATCATGTTACCTCTTTTTCACTTTTAACAACTTGTTTCAGGCCATAGGCACCCCATCGGTGGGAGTTCTGTTAAAGCAGTTGGTGCCTTTGATGAGACTAGAGGGCATTGAGATCACAGAGTCCTTAGTTTTAGGATTTGGAAGGACAAATTCCCTTGTTTTCAGGTACGGTAGTCTTAATGAGTTGTTCTAAACTCCTGTATACTGCTGCTATCGTAGTTCCTGCTTCTAACTCAAGTTTCAGTTCGTGTTTGGCATGTGTCTGGAGGTCTGCAGGCTTTGCACAATTCCCTTTATGTCCTTGTTGGTTGACACGCGCGTGACAAGCATTCCCTGCAACTGCCTCGAATTTCACTTTTAGACGTTGCAACTTTGATTTTACATCTCAGATTTTCTCTCACTTGCAAGCTTTGTTTTAGATAACCATAAATGAAGATAATTCCGTGTCAATCCCCAGTTAGCCAGACTGTTCAGAGGCTATAACGTCAAAATCATGAGTGTCTGCTCATCAGCCACTTATACAACAGACTCTCAAAGGTTAAACACTGACAGAACACTTTCAGGGGTGTCTGTTATGTGTCACGCTTGCTGGTCTTTCTATAAGATGCTGTATCTGCCTTAAGAGAACCATTATGTCTCACTTTCTGGATTCCTTACTCATTTCACACCTTTAATCAAATAACCATTCCAGCTGAGGCAGTGTCAAAGCCTTTTCAAAGAGTCATCATAAACTTTTATTTCAGGCTGCCTCTGATGATTTTATCTAGCAACGAAAACCCATAAAAACAAAGAAAATCTTAGTTTTTCCTATACACAGAGAAGGGAAAGCTCCAAGCATCTGTGAGAAACCCTATCTGAAAAATAAAGATTAGCGAGATGTTTTAGAAGCAACTGAAAAAGATCTGTTACAGTATAGAGTCAAATTTTATCCTTAAAAAAAGCAATTGTGAGCTCTGACTACTTGAGTGCCAGTTAACCAGTGTTTTCACTGATTAATTAGTTAAGACAAAGCATCATACAGAAATACTACAAGAAGATAATAAAAACAATTCCTGGAATTACCTAATGTCTTTCCCAAAGAACCTAAGGCTCTTTTGCATATCTTACCGTCTGAGTACTCCTAGGAGCAAGTAAGATTACGCAATTTACTGGCCACGTGGGTGTGGAAAACACTGTCCCTGGGACTCAGTTCCTTCACCTGTAAAATTGTCATAATAAATAAAAACAAAGTGTATCTCTCTAATTTAAAAAAAATGGTGTAATTATAGAATCTATCTTATAGATGTATCAAGAGGATTAAATGTAAAAATACACGTAAATATTTGATAAATGATTGCTATTAGATGAAGGAGACCATTAGCGTTATTTCCATTTTTTGAGGAAATTCTAGCATCTGTGTTGGAGAAGTCTGGAATGGAATACAGGATTTCTGTTCTTCAGTACAGAATGCCATAGAGTTTTTGCCTTCGTGTCCTTGGATTTCCCTGGAGGTTGATGTCTAATAGCACAAAATATTCTACCAGAAAATACAAGATTTTCAGACATGGAGCAGACTATAGACGAAATACCTAGCCACAGGCTAGATCTCCTAATTTTGTCTGTTTTGACAAAGCAATTCAGAAGTCAGTTCCTAAAGATGACAGCTGGTTAGATTATCAGCTATAAAGCTGAGAATTGGAGAAAATGGGGACAGATGAAGTATATATACATGTAATATCAGACGTATTAACCTGATAAAAGTTTTTAGTTTTACTACACAAGAGAAAAGGTTTTGATGAGAACCTCACTATTAAAGTAGTTGCCATAATTTGCATTTATCATGTAGCTCAAATAAAGGAATTTATCTCTGAAATTCCAAAAAGACTTTATTTTAAAATCAACAGTCCTCTGAGCACAGATCCCAAAGGTAGTGCCATAGTTCTCACACCTGTTTCTTTTGCTCTAATTAGACTGAAAATTTCTTCTGTTTAGGCAATCAATTTTATTTCTCTTCAGTCCCTCAGCCTGTGGGAAAGTGCTTTCAATTTAGTAAGCACTTACAAAATATTGTTGGTTTTAGTTGTTCAGGTAGGGATTTTTGCCATAGACTCTCCGGAACATTAAATCAAGTCAACAAATATGTATTGAGCCCAAATTATATACGTAGCACTGGAGTTAAGACTGATACTACAAAGTACGAGCCAATGGCAATTTCCATTTCACCACATGGTACAGAAGTGGAAAGGCCAGAGGAGATTTTGATGTCAGAATGTTTAAAAAGCAGATAATTTGGGATTGAATGGCTATATTTTGTGACAAATTTGGTGTCAACAATAATGAAGTCTAAATGCTCACCTTTTTCATTCATAGAGAATTGGTGGAAGAACTTCATCCATTAATGAAAGAGGCTCTGGAACGAAGACCAGAGGTAAGATTTTGAATTTATATAATTAATGCCTTGGCAGGAATAAAGAGGTAGACATAGAAAATGGATTTGAGGACATGGGGTGGGAGGGCGAAGCTGGGGCGAAGTGAGAGTAGCATCGACATATATACACTACCGAATGTACAATAGCTAGCTAGTGGGAAGCAGCTGCATAGCACAGGGAGATCGGCTCGGTGCTTTGCGATGACCTAGAGGGGTGGGATAGGGAGGATGGGAGGGAGGCTCAAGAGGGAGGGGATATGGGGACATGTGTATGCATGTGGCTGACTCACTTTGTTGTACAACAGAAACTAACAGTGTTGTGAAGCAATTATACTCCAATAAAGATCTATTAAAAATAATAATTAATGCCTTGGTTTATTTGGACAGTAGTGTGAATTTAAACCATACCCAATAGTTTCCCCTAAAGAATACAAACATACCAACATGTTGTGTTTTTTTTTCATTTTTGAGTGTTTTATTTATATCAAATTGGATAAAATGTGTGTATTTCTCAGACAGAAAAGACATGTTGAGGTAGAAATGTACCTTTCAACTGTTCACCAACATGCTTTTAACAATGAATCTTACTATTTTAACTTTTGTTATTTTCATTAATTTTTGATATTTGAGTATTTAGTATAATCTGGTTCTGATTTTAAAAGATTTTAAGTCCTAAACTTACGAAAGAAAAGCAACCTAAATAGTCATATGTATGTTAAGATATTATATTCTTTTGTAAGAGGTTTGAGTTAAGATTGAATTTGGGGTTGTAGTTAGTTTGCTTTTTTTTATAAGGGGTTGAATAGCCAAGAACATTATTTGTTTCATCTGGTATATAAAGCACTTTCCTCAACATTATCTTCCCTGAAGTGAACTCTGAAAAGGATAAACTTAGAATGTAGCAGGATAAAAAATTAAATAAAATAGAATAAGACTAAAAAAGAGGCTTCCCATGTAGTAGATAAGATACAAGAAGTAGCAGAAGTTTGGCAATTTAAGTAAGAACAGTGTTACCTCTGTGACCAGAACTGGTGGGACTGTTAGTGTCCACTGTCCTTTGCCACTTCTTCCTGATGCTTTAGTTTTTCAGCAGCTGCTGGAGGCCTCTAGGAAATGAGACTTGTTGACTCTCAACATTTCCAACTTACAGGTATTTATTGGCCCACTTGTGATCTGTTTCTATTATAACCTGTGATAGCAAGCATTTTCTCTAAGGATTAGGAAGAAAGAAAAATACTTTTTGTCCTTTGTGTTTAGAAAATTGAAAAGGACTAGATGACATCTTCCTTTATCGTGCCCATGTTTATAAGTGGTATTACCTCTTTCTGCACAGAACAAAAAACGCCGAGAACGGCGAGACTTGTTAAGGCTACAGCTACTTCGAATTTTTGAACTTCTGGCTGATGCTGGTGTAATAAGTGACAGGTAAGGTGGAAATTCTACTGAGTTGATCTCTCCTCACCAAACTGATGTCTTTGCCTCTCTTTTTCTCATTCTGTCTTTTTTTTTTTTTTTTTTAAATATATTACCTTTAACTTTTACTTCGAAAAGTCCAAAAAACCTTGTTTTTTTCATACTCTGTTTACCCTGCCTAAACGTCCAGGACGAATTTAATGTGCGAGTTCTAACAGTGAATCTTATTTTCCATGACGCATGCGCTGCTTTGACATCAAGACTAATCTACAAGTTTAATTTCCTCTTATTCCAGCACCAATGGAGCCTTAGAACGGGATACTTTAGCCCTTGGAGCTTTGTTCTTAGAGTACGTGGACCTGACCCGCATGCTCCTGGAAGCTGAAAATGATAAAGAAGTGGAAATTCTTAAAGATATCCGGGCACATTTTAGTGCCATGGTTGCCAACTTGATTCAGCGTGTTCCAGGTACACTGATGCCTCACTGCAAATTACCTTTTGTGCTTGAAATCTCATTTGTGTTCCTCATTACTGTGCTTTCCGCTTTAAACCTACTGACCTGTTTGCAGGTCTGGGATGGGATCGTTTATTTGCTTGGAAATCCTTGGAACAGATCGTGGGCATGCAGCACAGAGTTGGAAGGGCAACAATAGAAATTAACTTTGGCTTTGTGCTCGTCATTATTTCTGTTCTTTGTTTTGGTTCCCACCTGCAAATGAACCTGTATGATTTCCATAGAAAGGAAGTAATTCAGAGGGAAAGTTCACAAAGGCTCTATTTTTTCATTCTCACTGTGCTAATCTGTGAACATATAATCTCAGCAATGTTCCTGCTCTTGACTCTATCCAGTCAACACATTATATATAGAATTCTATATAGCTTAAGAAATTATATTATTGGGATTTTTTTCATAGAACAAATGGGTCTGAAACATTTTCATCTAATAGAAGCATAGAGAATAAAAATAGCTGGTCAGTTTGGTATAAAAATTAATTGCTGGAATTAAAATGTTTTGACATAATTACAAAAAGCTGCACCTCATCTGTTTCTACTTTTTCATTATGATTTAACATTATGATGTTGTAAAACATTCTTACCAATCCTCCTCATTTTTGATGACCCTAAATTAAGATTTGCCTTCTTGGGCTTCCCTGGTGGCGCAGTGGTTGAGAGTCCGCCTGCCGATGCAGGGGACACGGGTTCATGCCCCGGTCCGGGAAGATCCCCCGTGCCACGGAGCGGCTGGGCCCGTGAGCCATGGCCGCTGAGCCTGCGCGTCCGGAGCCTGTGCTCCGCAACGGGAGAGGCCACAGCGGTGAGAGGCCCGCGTACCGCAAAAAAAAAAAAAAAAAAAATGCCTTCTTCAGTTAAAGAATGTTTGTTTGAGATAGACAGTCTATCCGTTGTATTTCACAGTTCTTCCTGAAGACGCAGCAGCAGTCAAGAGAACGTTTCATATGTAATCAACAGCCGAGTGGAAGGTGTTGCAGTTTCTCTAGATAATGCTTAGAAAACAGTGTCTGTGAGTCCATCTTCTATCTCTGCTTTCTGCTCTGAGACAAGGTGCTGTTGACTGAAACATGAGGAGAGGAAAGAAAATTAAGCTTGACTTTTTAAATACATATTTCATTATGTAAAGAAAACTTGAGTTAGAAAACGAAATTACTCCTTTCCCCCAAACTTAAGAATCATGCATAATAGCAACGTAAACTGTATTCACTGTATTTTTCAGTCTTGTAGACTCTTAGCTCTGTTTTCTCTCTAGTTCACCACCGAAGATTTCTCTTCCCCCAGCAAAGCCTGAGGCACCATCTTTTCATCTTATTTAGCCAGTGGGCAGGACCCTTCAGCATTATGTTCACTCCTCTGGATCGTTATAGTGATAGAAATCATCAGATTACAAGATACCAGTATTGTGCATTAAAGGTAGGTCACCTTTGCCTCATGAATGACTTTTGTCAGATTGATGGTCTCTTTCCTTAAACAACCATGCCTTAAATAAGATTAAAATAAATAATATAATATGACATGATAAAATATAAGCACACATGCAAAAAAACACAAATATATACACGTATATAAATACATAAGCTTACTCTATAAATTCTAAAATATCCATACATAAACAAAATAGATAGCTATGTATAAACATGTAAATATTCCGATTGTGTTCACAATTTCAAAACGCGAAACTTTTCCAAGATCCCACTTTTATCTAAGGTTTCTACTATATGAAAACCATAGTTTTTGCTTATTTACCCTTTAAGTAACTGCCTTGCCAGTTAATTTCCAACTTAAAATATATATATTCCCTTTTTAGTCTCCTCCTATCCTAAGGACTCCCAGAAATAAGTTTTTACACTACTAGGACTGTTCAACATTTTCAGAACCATTATTCCTTACAGCTTAATTTCCTTTAGAAAACTAACTGTATATTGTCTCAGTCATATATACCAGGAGTTGCTAACTGTCACATTGACTTTTGACTTTATGGAGCTAATATAAGCCATGGCCCTGATAATCATTTGGACCTACGGATTACAAAGTGAATCAAGATCTTCCCTTCTCTTGCTTTCTCCCCACCTCAAAGGAACTAAAGTTCATATTCTTCATTTTCTTTATCTTTGATTAAGAATCACAGTTATTTATTTCTACATAGTTTGCTTTAGTTTCATGGTTTAAAGGAAGATGTAATCTAGTAATTTATGGTTTCATAGTGCATCAGTCAAGTATTTGTCAAGTTGGTTGGTTCAGTATATTAGTTAAATATTTGTCATCAAAACAAAATTTGAAAAGCTATATTTATCATAAGCAGAATTCATTCACTTGAAGCCGCTGATGGTAAGTTTATTTTAAGTTCTGTGAAATGGTCATTTTGTTTTGAATATCTCAGCCTTTCATTATAAAGATTTATTATAAAATTACATGTCTACAAAGTTCAATTTATGGGTTTTAACTCTTATAAAAAGAGACAAAATTGGGAATCTGGTATTTTTTATTGAATCTTCTAAGGAATACTTTAAAATCTTGTGGAAATAACTGCTTTAAAAGACCTTCATCGGGACTTCCCTGGTGGCGCAGTGGTTGAGAGTCCTTCTGCCAATGCAGGGGACAGGGGTTCAAGCCCTGGTCCGGGAAGATCCCAAATGCTGCGGAGCAGCTGGGCCCCTGTGCCACAGCTGCTGAGCCTGTGCTCTAGAGCCTGCAAGCCACAACTACCGAGCCCACGTGCCACAACTGCTGAGGCCCACGTGCCTGGAGCTCATGCTCCTTAGCAGGAGAGGCCACTGCAGTGTGAGGCCAGTGCACCGCAGTGAAGGGTGGCCCCCGCTTGCCACGGCTAGAGAGGCCCTGCGCGCAGCAGCAAGGACCCAACGCAGCCAAAAATAAATAAATATTTTTTTTTTTTAAAAAAGACCCTCATCTAGTAGTATGTGTTTTAAAGTCAGTTGTGTACCATTCAGTCATCCCAGGTTGTGTTCTGTTTTGTCATCAGGCAATGTCAGCAGTGTTGTGCTGTGGCCCAGTGTTTGACAATGTGGGCCTTTCCCCAGATGGCTACCTGTATAAATGGCTTGACAACATTCTGGCTTGTCAAGATTTACGAGTAAGTACTAGCCAAAAATACATTGTTTTTAAATGTCTTGGTTATCCTGCCTCAGTTGGGTTACTGACCTGTCTAAGCATTGTTCACAGCACAGTCTCTTCACACATCAGCCACAGAACTGTAGGCTTATGTGTTGTTCACATTACACTATGATGCATCAGGATAAAAAACACAGTAACATTTACCAAAATTGACTATAAACTAGGCTATAAGGTAAGTCTCCACAAAGTTCAGATGATTGAAAGATACAGGCTCTGTTCTCTGATCACAATGGCATTAAACCAATAATCAGTAATAAAAAAGATAATTAAGAAATGCTCTTCCAGTTAACCAATGAGTCAAAGAATAAATAAAAATATAAAGTGAAAAATATTTTTAACTGAAGAATAATGAAACCACTACACACTAAACTTGTGGGTTTTAAATAAAACCTTGCTTAGAATATGGCCTTAAGTGCATATATTGGAAAGAAAAAAGGCTGATGACCTATGCATCCATTTCAAGAAGCTAGAAAAAGAATAGCATATCAAACTCAAAGTACATTGAAGAAATAATAGAGATAAGAGCAGAAACTAATTAAAGAGAAAAAATTACTGGAAATGATCATTTAAACCAAAAGTTGAATTTGTTAAAAGACTAATAAAATTAGTATATCCATGGCAAGTCTGATTAAGAGAGATAAGGTGTATGTCACCAACCTCAGAAATGTAAGGGGACATCACTACAGATGCTACAGATATTAAAAATAAGAGAACCTATGAACATCTTTGTGCCAATAAACTTCAAAATTTAGATAAAATAGACAAATTCCTAGAAAAACACAGCACAAGAAGAAAAGAAAATCAAAAGCCATATAAGTAAAAAAGAAAATTAATCTATAATTGAAGGTCTTCCCACAAAGAAAACTTTAGGACCAGATGGCTTTATGGATTAATTCAACATTTAAGGAACAGATTGCATTGATTTAATGCAAATCCTCAAAGAGAAAACAGATGAAGAGGAAACATATCTCAACATGTTTTATGAGACCCACATAACCTTCATACTAAAACCTGACAAGAGTTTAACAAGAAAGACAGTTAAAAGGCAAATCATTCATGAACATAGATACAGAAACTTTAAACAAAATGTTAGAAAATTGAATTCAGTGATATATTAAAAAGATGATTCATCATGATCAAGTTGGGATTATTCAAGAACTACAAGATTGGTTTAATATTCAAATGTCATTCAATTCATTTGTATATTAATTATATTAAAGTTGCAAGAAGGAAATATCATCTGATCATTTCAATAGATGCAGAAAAAGCATTAATAAAATTCTACACTCATTCATAAGAGAAACTAATGAAACTAAGAATAAAAAAGAACTTCCTTAGTTTGATAAAGGGTGTCTTTAAAAACAAAAAAAAACCCAGTAGTAAACATCACACTAAATTGTGAATATTGAAAGTGTTCTCTGAGACTAGAATGACCAAGGAAGCCCATTTTCATTACTTCTATCAACATTATACTAAAGATCCTAGCCAATGTTTTAGAAGAGAAAAAAATAAGATATCATGAGTGAAAAAGAAGAAATAGTTTATACAGAAACAGACTCACAGACTTAGAGAACGAATTTATGGTTATGGGGGGTGGGAGGGATAGATTGGGAGTTTGGGATTGACGTGTACATACTGCTATATTTAAAATAGATAACCAACAAGGACCTACGGTACAGCACAGGGAACTCTGCTCAATGCTCTGTAATAACCTACATGGGAAAAGAATTTGAAAAAGAATAGATACATGAATATGTATAACTGAATCACCCTGCTGTACACCTGAAACTAACACAACATTGTTAATCAACTATACTCCAATATAAAATAAAAATTGAAAAAAAAATAGTTTGTAGATCTAAATGTGAAAGCTGAAAACCTGAAGTTTCTAGAAAATAAAACAGAAGGCTATTCTAATCCCTGGGGTTAGGGAAAGATTTATTAAATAGGATGCAAAAATTACTAACCATAAGGGGAGACTAATAACTTCTGTTTGCCAAAAGACACAATTAAGAGTGTAAACAGGCTCGCTGTAGAGTAAAAAAAGATATTTGCAACATAAAGCCAACAGAGTTCTTATCTAGAATATATAAAGGACCTCTACAAATAAATAAGGTAAAGACACTCATAGAAAAATGAGCAAGAGACTTAAACAAGCAATTTACAAAAGAGGTTATCCAGTATGTGCAATGTAAGACATGTATAGAAATACTCAAAGCAGTATTATGAAGTCAAAAGCTGGAAACAACCCAGATGTTCATCAGTAGTAGAATGAATAAATTGTGGAGCAATCATAAATTAGAATACTATACAACAATGAAGACGAATAAATGTTGATGACTTTTAAACATAAGTTGAGTGAAAGAAAGACACAAAATTATATACTCTATAACTCTATTTACACAGAGTTCAAAACAGCTCAAACTAACCAATGGTGGTAGAAATCCAGATAGTGGTTACTTTTGAGGAAGAGAGGCTAGTGATGAAGAGAATACACAAAGCAGGCTTCAGTGGTGCTGGTGATCTGGTTTCTTCTGGTATTCACACTAGTGTGTTTAGTTAACATAACTCACCATTTACTTGTGAATTATATACTATCTACATTTTATAAAGTTTCTAAAGCACAATAAAAACTTGCTGATTTTCTTTCAAGTTGAACTAAGTTTTTAATGAGATGTTGTTTTTAAGTCCTTTGCAATAGTATCACCAGCTTTTATCTGCTTCTAAGTACTTAAGACCATGGGGAACTAGGTCGATGATATTTGACCATCCAATTAGAATATAGCTCCCCAACTATACTCCAATAAAAATTAATTTTAAAAAATGGTAATTTTGGTACACAATAAAGATTTTTAGTTTAAAAAAAAGCAAAAAAAAAAAAAAGAAAGGAAAAGAATATAGCTCCCATCTGGGCCCATACCCTATAATATAAGAACAAACAAGGCATAATCTTTCCTTCTCCACCTTGTTGCTACTGGCAGGAGAATGGACAACTTCAGGAAGAGGCAGGAAAATGTTACTTTCTGAGGGGATTATAGCCTCCAGACACCAGGCTTGTCCGGGACAAATGTGACCATCCAGTATTTAACAGTAGCTTCAAGAATCATCAGTTAATGATCCCATTAATTCTATCTAGTATGATAATCTTTTCATATGAAAGTCTCTGATCAAAAAGAGCTTATTGATATTGTATTTCTTTTTAAAAGATTGCCAGCTAAGCTGTACACCATATATTTAGTAATCAAGCCTCATAAACATATTCCCTCTGATCATTTTCCTTAAAAGACTTTGCATTCATGAAGGCTATCCTTTTATTTATTTAAACTTTTTTAACCAAATACATGTATTTTTCAAAAATATTTTAAATACAAAAAAGAAACATTGCCAATGAAGTCTTTATCACCTTTTCAGAGTTAAAAATCGAGAATGAGCGGAGCCTATATGCCAGATTTACACTGAGTCAAATTTAGTTTATACATTTCAGTTTTCAGTTGCAACATTGCATCCTCTTAAAGAGGAATTCCTGGAATAAAAACTAATCAAGATAAATGTTTAGTGTTCGCTTTCCTTTTACACAATTTATATTCGCTAAGCTTGATTTTGTGTCTTTCCCTTGAATAATCTTTCATTGAGCGTGAATGATTGCTTTCCTCCATGTGTTCAGGTTCATCAACTTGGCTGCGAAGTTGTTGTCTTGCTATTGGAACTAAATCCTGACCAAATAAATCTTTTCAATTGGGCAATTGACCGATGCTACACTGGTTCCTACCAACTCGCATCCGGCTGCTTCAAAGCCATAGCAACTGTGTGTGGAAGCAGGTATGAATTCTTTAAGTGGAAGGTACTGGGCACTGGCAAGTGCAATTAAGGTTACTCTTCATCGTACGAATAATTGAGAGCTGACTGTTTTTGCAAATCTTTGAACAGAGTAAATTCTAAGGAAATACAAAATGGCCTCTTTCCCCAACAGATAGCCTATTCCCTCTAAGTTTACAGCTACGTTGATTTTTCATTCTACCAGGAGAATGGTTTGTAGTTATAGACTGGAAATTTTTTTTAATTGCCTGGAAATTTATAATGAAGTATTAGAGCAGGATTTGAAAATGGTAAAGATACCTTAAAGGAATTTCTAGAAATGTTTGTGAAAGGTATGAACTGTAAGCACTTCAGCCATTTTGAGACCAAACTAAACTCGGGAAGCAACCTAAAAATGTTAAATTTCTCTTGCCCAAACCTTGAGAAAAGAAAAAAAGAAAGGAAAATGTGTCTCCTGGGATTCCATGGATTGCACTTTTAAAACCGGTGCCCTAGCTATGGAAATCAGTCATTCAGTGGAGTATTTCAGTTCTATAATTTATTGAAAGAAGTTTTTTCATAACTAAGATGAAAGGGTTAATGAAGCCTCCCCATATTGCAAAAGCTATTCCCAAGAAAGAGCTTATCATGTATTAGAAATCCAGAGAAGGCAGCTCAAGTTTATTTTATTTTTTTAACATCTTTATTGGAGTATAATTGCTTTACAATGGTGTGTTAGCTTCTGCCTTATAACAAAGTGAATCAGCTATACATATACATATATCCCCATATCTCCTCTCTCTTGCGTCTCCCTCTCACCCTCCCTATCCCACCCCTCTAGGTGGTCACAGAGCACCGAGCTGATCTCCCTGTGCTATGTGGCTGCTTCCCACTAGCTACCTGTTTTACATCTGGTAGTGTATATATGTCCATGCCACTCTCTCACTTCGTCCCAGCTTACCCTTCCCACTCCCCGTGTCCTCAAGTCCATTCTCTACATCTGTGTCTTTATTCCTGTCTTGCCCCTAGGTTCTTCAGAACCTTTTTTTTTTTTTAGATTCCATATATATGTGTTAGCATATGGTATTTGTTTTTCTCTTTCTGACTTACTTCACTCTGTATGACAGACTCTATGTCCATCCACCTCACTACAAATAACTCAATTTCGTTTCTTTTTATGGCCGAGTAATATTCCATTGTATATATGTGCAACATCTCCTTTATCCATTCATCTGTCGATGGACACTTAGGTTGCTTCCATGTCCTGCTATTGTAAGTAGAGCTGCAATGAACATTGTGGTACATGACTCTTTTTGAATTATGGTTTTCTCTGGATATATGCCCAGTAGTGGGATTGCTGGGTCGTATGGTAGTTCTATTTTTAGTTTTTTAAGGAACCTCCATACTGTTCTCCACAGTGGCTGTATCAATTTACATTCCCACCAGCAGTGCAAGAGGGTTCCCTTTTCTCCACACCCTCCCCAGCATTTATTGTTTGTAGATTTTTTGATGATGGCCATTCTGACTGGTGTGAGGTGATACCTCATTGTGGTTTTGATTTGCATTTCTCTTAATGATTAGTGATGTTGAGCATCCTTTCATGTGTTTGTTGGCAATCTCTATATCTTCTTTGGAGAAATGTCTATTTAGGTCTTCTGCCCATTGTTGGACTGGGTTGTTTTTTTATACTGAGCTGCATGAGCTGCTTGTAAATTTTGGAGATTAATCCTTTGTCAGTTGCTTTGTTTGCAAATATTTTCTCCCATTCTGAGGGTTGTCTTTTCATCTTGTTTATGGTTTCCTTTGCTGTGCAAAAGCTTTGAAGTTTCATTAGGTCGCATTTGTTTATTTTTGTTTTTATTTCCATTTCTCTAGGAGGTGGGTCCAAAAGGATCTTGCTGTGATTTATGTCATCAAGTTTATTTTTGAAAGGACTGATATAGGCTGTTGATTGTCCCTTTTAATTAAATATTGCATTTTAAATAGCTATCTTGAGCTACAGGGTTGAAGGGAATAAATGTAAATTAGTTGTAAATTCCAACCTGTTATGGTTCTAAATGAATAAGAACAGTATTTTAGAAGACATCTACTTTCAATCAACCTAAAATGAACATGCTTTTTAAAGAGGCAAGTTTCTCTTTAATATTTTTCTTTCTTTTATAAAGATAGTAGATAACATTTCATGTCTAAAGCTTTCGTTTTCCATAATCTTAGTAGTAAAATTTTTATTATATATATATGTTAATTTCCATAAAAGTCATATCAGATGAACATAATCTAAACTGTCTGATTTTCCATTGGTTTATTTCTTGATGTTAGCAATACTAAGTAATTTATTTATCCTATTGGATATTACCAAAATAACATTTTTTATAAGAGTCTTTCTCTGGAGTATTGTTTTATTTTCAGGTATTTCAGCATTCTAAAAATAAATTTCTGTTCTTTGATTTTTAAAAATATATTTAGAATCTATGACTTAGACCATAGATTCATTTGACAAAAATGAGAGTAATAAGTGTGCTCTCTTCACTGCCCTTCTCCCAGTGAACTTGGTTTGAACTATCCTAGTCACATTTATTTCATTGCATGGCCCTCTCATAAAATATCACACTGCATTCCTCTGGATAAATCTAGGTATTTTTTTTAGGGAGCACAAATAAATGTTTTATGACTTTAGCAATATAGTCTCAATTCCAATAATATCTCAGTCACAAAAACATTAGGATATAAAGCCCTCTATATTTAGAGTAGATTTTTTAAGAGAGCATCCTAAAATATTTTGATTTCTTAAACACATATCGCCTATCAGCTTATTTCACAATGCTCATCTGTTCAGAGGGAAGGTCAGAGGGCCAGGCAATGCCATGGCTGCAACCTCACTTCCAAGGCAGTAGCGAACATGTGACCGCAAATGGTGGACGTTTCTCACCACAGGGCACGTTCAGAATTTAATGTTTCAGCTGTGGCTTAAATTTGCCCTCTTTTCCCATAAGTTCTCAGCCTGTGTCGTCTGGATAAGCCTCCAGATTTGTTTGCGCAGTCCTCGCACTTCAGTTGTCAGTACTTTTTTCAAAAACAATTCTGGTGTTTTAGACTTTGTTTTCTGCAAGTTTGCTTCTAAAAAACACCTAAATAATTTATGAAATAATCTGTTCCTAAAATATCATACATAAACTGGATCATATTTTAAATTCCTCAAACAAGGTGTCTGTGCAGTAACTCCTGCAACAAGACATACCCTAAAGTGAAGAATTCTTCCTGTAAAGAAAAGAATTACCTCTTCCTTGTCAAATGAGAATGACCATACGCTGTATTTATTTTTGTAGGAATATGACAGTTTATAAGCAGACTCGTTTATTAAGGAACCACTTATAACTGACCTTAAAATACCTAAAAGATTTCACATTTTAAAAATGCTCTTGTGGATTAAAATTTTCTACCTTTAGTTTTAGAACTAAACCAATTTTTACGTAGTTAATATATCAGTCCTTATATTCAAGAGCTGTGATAATGGGAAAAATGGTTCTCTGCATTTTTCTTTTTAGTTTATTTCTCTAAATGACTCTGTGTGTGTGTGTGTACGTGCGTGTGTTGTGAACTTGCTGGTCTCCAGTCAAAACTGTAACTGTAACTATAACTAGGATCTGACTCTGGTGACGTTGAGAGATTTGGAAGTCAGAGTGGAAAGTGAATAGGACCAGGGGAAGTGAGTATAAAAGTAGAAAGTGATGGTAGAACTAATAATATTAGTTTTGAAGCATTTTTCATAAGGTATGTTTCATATTTGATTAAAATCTATTAAATGCAGCTCAGTACTATAATTTAGCACAAAAGAAAATAGCTCACCTGTCAGGCAGCATTAGTTCAAATAACTGTTTGGGTTCTGTATGTGTTCTTATTAATTTTCCCCTCAATTCCAAGTTATATCAGTTTGGAAGAGATAGGGAAATTGAGAAAGAGATTAAATGGCTTTCCAAGGTTATAAATCAAGGTAAATAATATGCTCTATATTAAAAGTATAGACCGCTTCCAATCACTAGCTTAACTCAACAGAATTCTCTTCACATTTAATTAAATACTTAAGAATGCCATTGTTTTTACTCTTACTCTGTAACATACGACTAGAATATAGTTAATAGATGCCTTAGAATTACATGCAAGATCAAAGTTTTAATTTTTTAAGAATTTTGTTGGGTTTATTTTTGGAGGTGGTTTTCGTTGTCATTGTTCTTTGCACGTCTGCCTTGCCTTAACTGTCTATAAATCTTTGCTAATTTAAATCAGGCACTGCAAACTTGAATCCTTAAAAGTAAATGCCCCACATTTCTTAAGGGAATAGCATCCATCTATTGCCAAGGAAGACAAGGGAAGCTTACGATTCATGAATCTCAGTCATACTCCCTAACTGGTGATGTAGAGCCTCATTTGGTTATGCCACTCAGCTGGAGAATTTCAGGAGAGCACAGAGTTTGGGAATTTGGGCTCTGGAAACATACTGTCTTGAGTTTGAATTCTAGCTCTGCCTCTCATTAAGCTGTGTGCTCTTGAACAAGTTACTACAAATGCTTACTCATTTGTGAAATAGGAGTGATGATAAGGTTAGGGTAAGAATTAAATAAAACCAATCTCTTGACCTAAGGTCTAGCACATGGTAAGCACCCTGTAAACACTATTATTATTCAACAGCTATTGGAGGCAAAGAGCTATGATGTAATCATATCAGCCGGTAAAATCTGCTTCTCTTTAGAATAAAATTATTCTGAGCTTCGTCATTTAGTTCTAAGCCAGAGCTAGTGGGTATTTCTCAAATTCTTCAAAATCTCCTCTCTTTCCGATTGAAAAAACAGTTTTATTTCCTGTTTACTTTCTGAACCATATTTACCTTTCATATTTATTTTACCTTTTTTTTTTTTTTTTTTTTTTTTGCGGTGTGTGGGCCTCTCACTGCTGTGGCCTCTCCTGCCGCGGAGCACAGGCTCTGGACGCGCAGGCCCAGCAGCCATGGCCCACGGGCCCAGCCGCTCCGCGGCATGTGGGATCTTCCCAGACGGGGGCACGAACCCGCGCCCCCCACATCTGCAGGCGGACTCCCAACCGCTGCGCCACCAGGGAAGCCCTACCATTTTATTTTTGTTCTGTATGAGCACAGCTGTCTTTATTTCTTTTACCCTTCCGCTGCCTACGTTGAATAATTAAATACTGAAAAATGTGACATTTGGTTTCTAAGCCTATTTTAAACATCTAAGTACAGATGTTTTATTTATGCTCTTGTACTCATTTGAGAGCTTTCTAATTTTTTCCTTCTCTGGGTTTCTTTCATTTTCTGTATCTGTGTTATTTCTTTCAGTGTTGTTCCCCTTAAACTCTGTAGTTCAGTCTTAAGCAGCTAATTGAATTCCCTAATTACTTGGTCAAGTGCATAGCCCTGCATAAGAGAGAGGCTTTGTCTACCCTTCTACTGCCTTTAAATCCCCAGTGATCCGTAGTAGTTTCCAGTGTTTATTTATATTAAAAACATATGTATTAAATCCCAGTGTCAGAGACAGCAATGTAGGTAAGATGTCTCTGCTACTATGGGGCTCAGAAGAAAGTTACCGTTCTATTTTCACAGTCAGAAAGGTCTGTTTCCAGATACTGCAGTTTGTAAGAATTCCAAATTAGCCTGGCCATGAAATGATCTATTGTGAGGTGTCCAAGAGGCTGATAGCACTGTGGATAGGTGTTTGAATTCTTTGGAGTCATACAAATCCAGGATGGAATCTAGACTCCACTACTTCTCCCTAACCTTTGGCAAGTACTTAACTTCTTTAAGCCTCACAAGCTTGTTGTGAAGATTAAATAACAAATCTAGATGAAGGACTTGGTACAATAACTAGCACAGAGTAAGCACATCATAACATAAGTGTTATCCATTGTTTATCGTCATCCTCACCACCATTATTTGGGGGCTTTGCCCAGTTTCTCACCTAACACATCAACCTCATGCATTTTTGCTCACTTAAAGTTCTAGAAAAGCAATCATTTGGGGGTGCTAATTGGTAAAGCCACTTTGGAGGGCAATATAGCAGTATCTACCAGAATTTTAATGTGCCCTTTGACCCTGCATGACCTCTTCTAGAAATCTGTTCTGAAGAAATTCTTATACATGTGGTGTTTGTGGTATTATCATAGTGAAAAAAATGAAAGTAACCTTTAAATGTCCGTCAACACATGTCAAAGTTTGGCTTCCCCAGGAAGCAAGACTCTGAGGTGGAGATTTGAGTCCAGGAAATTTATGAGGGAATGCCCTTGAGATCAATATCTGTGGGGAAGTGAGGGAAACAGGACTGGGCAGAGGAAAGAAACCTCAGCCAATCCCACAGGAGTGCTCCTGGGGAGTAGGCATGACGTTGGCCTGGGCAATTCCCAGAGGGCTATTCAGCCAAAGGTATCAGACTGCAGCACTGTAGTGGGAGACTGAGTGCCTCAGTCCTGAAGGGGGATCTAGGTGGCACACCACAGCATCCACTACAAGAGTGGTTATTTATGGTACGTCCATACTATGGAACACAGTCCAGCTACTAGAAAGCCTGAGCCTCACTGTCCAGTGAAAAATCGAATCCCCAAACAATACATGTAGGTAGTATAATTACATTTATGTTTAAAATTCTGTGTAACGGGGGAGAGGTATTTTCATATATAACCTTTTAAAATGGTGTCCTCTCTGCACCATGCTCCCCCTTCCATGGCCTTGCTAACAATTACCATGTCTCTTGGCGCTTCAGGGCTTAGTTTACTTGTTTCCTCCTTCAAAAAGCCTCCTCTAACTCCAAGTCTGATGTAGGTGTCCCTTGTCGGGATTCTGTTTCATGCTGTGGATAATCCCACCACAGCTCATCATAGCTAGACTGTATAGTTTGTCTCCCTAACTAAACTGTAAGCCTTCCTTAGGGGAGGGCACCAGCCTTACTAACTTAGTATCATCTGTACTTTGCAGTCGTTTCTGATAGATGTTTGGTGTTTAATAAATTTAGATAGATTGAATGAAAATAGTAAGTCAGTGAGCTGTTGAGAAATTTAGACATATTGTCTTCTTCTTTTCCTCTTGTATTTGGTTTTCATTGAAATCTATTTGCAATAGATAGACTTTTGTATTCATTTATCCTGGTGTGACTATATTCAGTTTTAACCCAAAATAGAGCTATTTCTTCACCTGCTAATAAACAGCAAAAGAATGAGGGGGGTGGGGGAATGGCCACATGGGCTTGGGAATGTCTTTAGTAAGTGTGACTGAGGTCAGTGTGCCATCTAGAATTTTGAGAGGTAATGATTTATCAAGATTACTAGCCAGGCTGTCTCCTAAACTATGCTGTTTATTATTTTTTTTAGGAACTATCCCTTTGACATAGTGACATTGTTAAACCTCGTTCTATTCAAGGCTTCTGACACCAACAGAGAGATTTATGAAATCTCCATGCAGCTCATGCAGGCACGTATCATTGACTACGTTGAAATTTCCATCCTCGAGCACAGAAAATAGAAATGGTAGTTGATCTACTGGATTGCTATTTATTGATACGTATTTATTTATTTCTGCGTATCACCGGTGGATATGATGAGTGAGAAAACAATTACATAATCTTCTGTAAACATAGGAAGCAGCCGATGCTTTACCTTTAATACAATATTAAAATATTCGTTCATTAGTTTTTATTACAAAACTTTATTCAATATAAATACTCCTGAGATAGCAAGCCAATGTTTTTTCATACTGCTTATTACTTTCCTACTACTTCTTTATAGATCCTTGAAGCAAAGCTTTTTGTGTACTCGAAGAAAGTAGCTGAACAAAGACCTGGAAGTATTCTCTATGGAACACACGGCCCGTTGCCGCCCCTGTACAGTGTGTCACTAGCCCTCTTGTCGTGCGAACTGGCCAGGATGTACCCCGAGCTCACTCTCCCTCTCTTCTCAGGTACCACGTGATAGTCAGTCATGACATGTGTGATCATTTCTGCTCTAAGTGTTCTTACTTTTTAAATTCTAGTGTAATTTAGAATCAAAATTATTGATGCTAAATTTGTAGCTCAAAATTACTCTGGGCTAAGTTCAGTTACATATAAAAGTAAATTCTAGAATATCTTTAAAACAGTGTATTTATCTAAAATAGTGTAGGTATAAATAAACATAGGACAAATGTGAAGATGCTTAGATGAATCATAATACTTTACATACACTGTGTATGTAAAATTTCCCAAAGAAATTAAATATGGGTGGTATAACTTCTAATACAAATAATTGCTGTAAGTTGTTTTTTGGTGGCGGTGATGATGGTATTTTGTAGCTTGAATGCTACATGTATCAGTTGTTGAGAGTTTGAATCGGGGCACACCTTTACGAGTAATCTTTGTGAATCATGTTTTGGAAAATCCATTTATCTGAAACAGACTTAGTCACATCCTTGCATTGTGCCTGAAACAGTGGAAGGACTCAAGGAAAACCTTTTTGATAAATTAATTTTCTTCTTGGAAAACTAAAATTTATTTTTATTCACTTCAACCAAGATTTGAGTGCCACCTGTATGCCAGGCACTGTGATTGGATCCTAGGAATACAGAGGTGAATTAAACAGCCTCTCCCATCAAAGTTTCATTGCACATTCTCCGTATGAGATGGAAGATCAGGGAGTAATCAGTTACTGGGCCAGGAGTATCAGAAAAGACTTCCCAGAGAAGTTGATGTCTGAGCTGCAGTTTGAAAGAAGAGTAGACATTTGCAAAGCACATGAATAGCTGACATTGCGGTTGGCAAGCAGACGGCATTACAGGCCAAGGAAATGTCATACGCATTGGCTTAGAGGCATAAAATACAATGATGCATTTGAGAGATTATGTAGTAGTCAGTTTGGCTAATACAACATGCAGGGAAGGGGGAAAGTTTGAGATGGTCACAGACAGGCAGAGAGGCAGAAGTCAATCTTGGAAGGCCTTGTATTGTACCCTAAGGAGTTTGTAGGCCAGTGACCACATACGTGCTCCTTGAAACCCCTCAGAAGCCTGTGAACAGGAAGGGCATCCAAGCGAGCTGCTTGGATTTTGAAAGCCACTCATCAGTTTCAAGCAAGAAGAGAGGGGACGAGATCAGAGTGCATTTTAGAAAGACTACTGCAGTGTGGTGAATGGATTAGAGAACACCCAGTCTAGAGAGAAGAGACCAGTTGAGAAATGATGACAGTAGTCCAAGGAGGAAATGAAGCGGACCTGAACCCGGACAGCCCAGTGAGAGCAGAGGGGAGAGACCAGAGTCAAGAGCTACTGGGCGGAGTGCACAGAAGGGAGTGCCTAGTGCCATATCTGGGAAATGGGTGGTGATAACCCCACCTGGAGAGCCGATTGGGGGAGAAGAGGAGGGTCAGGCCAAGGCAGAGATCATGAGCTCTGTTTGGGCTATTGAGTGTAGGCGTCTGTTGGACATCCTGAGTATAGACAGGCCAGGGTCAAGGGAAGGCCAGCGGTAGTGACTCACGGAAGACCAGAGGGGTCAGAACCATGGGAATGAATGAGGTCCTGAATGGAGAGCGTACAGAGTGAAAGAAAGAACCTGGACCCCCAACTTCTAAGGACCAGGCCAAGGAAGGGCGAGGGAGCAGAGAGGGAAGGGAGGCATGTTTATAGAAGGAGAGCACCTAGAAGGTGTGTCTTATGGAGACCTAGAGAAGACAGGACTTAGGGAGACGGATTGGAGCAGTCCACATTCCTATAGATCCCAGGAGATAAGGTCTAAAGATTACCCTATGGATTGCACAATTCATTGGTAACTGTCGGTAGTTTCCATGGAGAAGTAGCGGCAGAAGCCAGATCTCAGGGGCTTGGCTAAAAAGAAGCAGAAAAAGAGAGGATGGGGCTATAGTAGGATGCAGAGTCAGAGGATGAGCGAGACTCGAGCTTGTTTCTTGGCTGAGAGGGAGAAGCCCGTAAAGAGGGAGAGACTGACAATTGGGGAGAGAGAAGATAAACAGTCCAGCAAATTTAATAAGAAAAGAAGCTCATGTAATGAGTTGCAAGTTCAAGCTAAATTTTCTGTCAAGAACTGACCTTTTGGCTATTTTGATTTATGAGGAATAAGTTGTTAAAAATAACATGGAAAAATGAGGTTTTAATAGATTCCTCGCTTTTGTTTATACTGCCTTTACCATTAAAAACCCTGTGGTGTGATTTTTACTGCCTGTAATTTCAAATGACTTAATTCCTTGTACGTAGCCAGGCCAGTTGTTCAGGTCTCTCCCAAAAGCCAGCAAATGTATATGGGATCCCACAGACATTGTCTCACAGTTTATTTAATTTGTTTCTAAAGAGGTGAATGAGGGGTTGTTCGTGTGCCATGGCATTTTTTTTCTCTTTTCCCTTTAAAACATCTCTAAAAATCCAGGCCCTGATCTAGGTGCCTGGGATACCACAGACAGACATCCCCGCCCCCTTGGACCTTATGTCTGACAGACAAGATAAAATAAACATAAATAAGCAAATTATTTATAAATTTTATAAATATAAAGCTATAAATACAAATTTATTTTACATAAATGAGTAATATGATAGAAGGTGCTTATTGCTACGTAGATTTTTATACCGCTATTGAAAGACGACAGGTATTCTTAAAGCAGTTGTACCTCTGATTGGAAAGGTTTATTTCTCTCCAAAGTCCCAATAAAATTTTTGTGTCATAAAAATCCATGGTATCAGTCATCACATTCATGTAAGTTTAGAAATTAAGTAAATTTTGAAATTTTGACCTGTGTGAAATATAACAGCATAACATGTCTGATTATTGTGCACAGAATTAAGTATATTCTTATTCTTCAAAGTAAAAAATTGTCATTTTAATTTCAGGAAAAGGGCCAAATCAATTAAAGCTACTGGGGATGCGGTGGATTATCTCGGTATAATTCCTGGCATCCATGTTGTTCTATTGTGTAGCAGGCATGAGCTCTCGAAATGAGATTACACGCCTCGCTGGATGATAGCAAATGCATCAGGCCAAGCTTTCTAATTTCCCTTAGGATAAAACAGTTTCTTCCATAAATATTAGAAATAGGAGATGACTTAGAACTTGCAGCATATACATAAAGCTGTGCTTTTATTTCTATAGAAAGCTTATTCAGATTGTAAAATTAAATGCTGCTGGCAGTGAAACAATGTAAAAATGCTATCAGAGGAGCTAATGGTGAGATGACCGGGCTGGTCATATAGTTTTACCCTTTTGACTCCTTATTTCATAAAACGAAGCGTGGCATTGAAAGCACACTTGCCACATAGTTGGCAGTTCTCAAGTAGACACCACGGACATGAGTCCACCCACTGGGTTTGTTCTTCCTGGAAGTTTGCATTTCACTTTTTAACAGCTAATGCTTCATGCAAGGCACTTTGTAAAATATAGGCATAGTTGAAAGGTAAGTCATTGTTACAATAATCGTAACTGCTGTTTATTAAGAGCCTACTGGATGACAGGCACTGTGCTGAGTATATTATACACATTATGATGGTATCTCTTAATCCTCACAGTTGCCCAAGGCAGGACCTGATGGGCCCCATTTTACGGATGAGGAAATTGAGGAACAGAGAGGTTAAAGAACTATCCCAGAGTCTCATGCAGCTAATAGGTTGAGGAAATGGGATCTGGTCACATGTCCTTCTGATTCCCAGTCCCCTGTTTTGTCCACCCTAACGTACCTCTTCCACTAGCAGTCGATCTGAATCCAGGAGGTCTTTCATCCCATCCCACCAAGCCTGTGCTCTCCCCGCTGTGCTCTCACTTTCCTCCATGGAGCACCTGCTGAGAAGTGAGGGGCTTGAGGACAAGCCTCAGTTGTAAGATTGTATGGCCTTGGGGAGCTGCTGTAAATGAAAATGCTGTGTAAACGGAGGGCTCTGTTGGATCTGTCAGTTGCTGTTCATCTTTCGGTTTAGTTTGATGAGATGACATGGCTCTCGGTCACTGCCCTTCCCTCTTTAGAGGTCAGCCAGCGGTTTCCCACGACGCACCCGAACGGGCGTCAGATCATGCTCACCTACCTGCTGCCCTGGCTGCACAACATCGAGCTGGTGGACAGCAGGCTGCTCCTCCCAGGCTCGAGTCCCAGCAGCCCAGAGGACGACGTCAAGGACCGGGAAGGAGAGGGGACGGCTTCTCAGGGGCTGAAAGGCAATGGCTGGGGCTCCCCGGAAGCTACGTCCCTGGTGCTGAATAACCTCATGTACATGACAGCCAAGGTAAACTCCGAGGAATCATGCCTCCATCCTGTGCTCCCACATCCCAGGAAACCCGGGATTACACCTGGGGGAAGTGTCATCTACCATTAAAAGTCGCAAAAATAGGGTGGGGTTGGTGGTGACGGTTTCATAACAGTGTGAACGTGCTTCATGTCACTGAACTGTACACGTAAAAATGGTTAAGATGGGAAACTTTATTTTACCACAATTTTAATCGTGATCCTAATCGTCATCATCCTAACATTTGAACAATCATACGAATAAATATTGTGCATTATAAATTCCTAAAAAGTGGCATCTTTCTGATGAATGGCCGTTTCCCCCCTTCTTATCATTTGGAGATGACCGTGACCCTTAAAGTGACTATTAATCAGACATTTTGCGTCCTCACGTTTTTTCTGTGTGTCTCCCGAGCCGGTTTTTATTTTGTTGGTTACAGTATGGAGATGAAGTTCCTGGACCAGAAATGGAAAATGCCTGGAATGCTTTAGCCAACAATGAGAAATGGAGCAACAACCTGAGGATCACCTTGCAGTTCCTGATCAGCCTGTGCGGGGTTAGCAGTGACACGCTTCTCCTGCCCTATGTGAGTGCCCCTCTGACGTTCAGTGCTCATTATTCTGCCGGTGGCTCCATCAGCGGTTTGCAAGTCGGAATGTGCTCTTTGCTCCAAGTAGAATAGAGATGTCAGATTTCATCCGTCACACTAATCTCCTGTGAGCTTTCTAGATATTACATAAAAGTTCCCTTCTGCCCCTCTGAGATGCGGACTAGTGTCCTAGTGACACCTCTGTCATCCCCTTTCTAAGACTTTGGACACGGAAACCTATGAATTTAGGTGTAGACATTTTTCTAACAATTATCTAAATCTGTATGCTAGAAACATTAGACCCACCCGTTATGTAAGAGAAACTAGGTGACACATTATATTTTTACTAATAAAGTGTTTCATGTTTACATCCTGATGCTCTTAAAACAATAAAAATGGAGAATCTCCCAGTTTGTCTCTTCAAAGGCAGGTGGTAAGAGAGAGAAAGAAGCAAAGAGAAATCCTACTGAGATTCCCACCACTTAGTGTTTGTATTTAAAGATGAGGTGATCAACAAAACCATGTTTACAAAAACATGTTTAAAACCATGTCAACAGAAACATGTTTAAAACCCTGACTCAGGGGCTTCCCTGGTGGCGCAGTGGTTGAGAGTCCGCCTGCCGATGCAGGGGGCGCGGGTTCGTGTCCCGGTCCGGGAAGATCCCACATGCCACGGAGCCGCTGGGCCCGTGAGCCATGGCCGCTGAGCCTGCGCGTCCGGAGCCTGTGCTCCGCAATGGGAGAGGCCACAACAGTGAGAGGCCCGCGTACCTAAAAAAAAAAAAAAACAAAAAAAACCCTGACTCAGTTGGCATCTGTGTGCTGGTTGCTTTTCTGAGAGATTTTGTGCCTGCCTGCTGTTCTGGGCCACATCAGCCACATTACAGCAGCTTCCGTGCCTCAGGTTTGGGGGCTATGGTGATGCAGAGCTTTAGTCCAGGGTTATTTTTACAACTTAAAGCTATGCAAACAGCTCAGACTCATTTGTTTCTTGGGTAGCAGGAGACTGAGTTTTTGGTTGTTTTTTTTTTTTAACAGAAACAGCTAGCAGTTTTCCCCCCATGGTTCTGTATAAATAAAATACTTTCTCAAGGTAAGACCTTACATGGCAAGTTTTTAGTTTAGATAGAATCATGTTTAGCCCACAAGTTATCCCCAAAGTAACTCTTGTAAACTCAGCCATTAGGGAAGGTAAGACCTTTAACCACACACTCCTATCAGATGTGCATGTGAAAGGAGGTGAGTTTTAACCCAGACACTTGACTCCTCCTGGGAGAGGAGGAGGCTCCATCAGGGTGAGCGCTTCTGGGGGGAATGACGTGGTCAACAGAATGAATGGGTTACCATCTCCGCTGTCGACAGCCTAACATTCTTGCGGGCGTGCTCTGGAAAATATCCCTTGTGTTCTGTTTTTCATCTCAGATTAAAAAGGTGGCCATATACTTGTGCCGTAATAACACCATTCAAACCATGGAGGAGCTTCTGTTTGAGCTACAGCAGACGGAGCCGGTGAACCCCATCGTCCAGCACTGTGACAACCCGCCCTTCTACCGCTTCGCGGCCAGCAGCAAGGCCTCGGCAGCAGCCTCCGGTAGGGGACAGGCGGCTGGGTAGACACCTTGTCGTGGAGCTCTGGATTTACCTTTATGTAGAGCATCGAAAGGATATGAGTGTGTGTTCGTTACTTTCTCTTATTCCTACATATGCACTCATTTAAAAGATGGCTTAAGGATAGCTGAGACTCTTAGGGCCTTGTCTGATTAATGAAATGATTCTGTAAGAATAGCCAATAGTCGGGAGCCAGGGACTCATGCGCAGAGCTTCTTGCTTTAGGCTGAGCTTAGAGTGGACACTAGTCATTTAGGTGTCTCATTTCTGGACCTTCCTTCTCGTATCGATGGAATTCTCTTGGCTAATATTCTCCCAGGGTTTACTAAAATGCCCCCTGACCAGTGTTATCACTTTCGATAAATTGGTCTCTCAGCATCATTTTATGAAATATATACCACCCTCCTCAAATTCCTTGATGCTTTCTTCCTTTCAGTTCACCTAACGCTGTAACTACCTTCAAACCTCTCTCCTCCTCTGGTCTCTTATGCCCTCTGTGTGTTCGCATCCTGCTGCCAGAGCAGTGCTCTTGCAAAGAAGCAGTGGCCTAGGGATCAGAAGCTCTAGGAACTTGGAAATGCTTCACTAACATTCGTTTATTAACTCCTGGACCCAGAAATGCTAAAGGAGCTAACAGCAGGGCTGGCCACTGTAAATAAGCTTGTTACCTAAGCAGCCAGGAAGAAAGGGTTTCAAGAATGTTGTAGCCTCGCTTTATAAGAGAGTTGAGGAATTTGGTTTGACCATAGCAGATGTCTGGGATTCTCCATTGCAGTGGGGCAGGCTTGGAAGGTTGTTTAGAATGTCTGAGATTCTGCAGAAGATGTAAGGAATCTCACAAACAGATTTTACAGGAAATCCTTTCCTGGAATTACTTGAGACCTGAGCTTGACCCCAGCGCAGGTATTTCTTTCTAAGTGTTGCTCTTTAATCCCATCTACAGGAACCACCTCCAGCAGCAATACAGTGGTTGCTGGCCAGGACGGTTTCCCAGACGCTGAGGAAAGCAAGATATTGAAAGAATCTGATGAGAGGTTGGTGCACAAATTTGGTTTAACATCCAGCTTAACTTTCAGCAATTGTCTATACAAAGCATTAGCAAAATTTGTGGGGCTTCATAAATTTCACACACACACACACACACACACGCACACGCACGCATCCTTCTTTGTTTTTTAGAAACACAGATTGACTTTCAGACTCCACTCTGTATATCCCTAAAGATAACAATTTCCTGCTGAGCAAAGCCAGAGGAGAGAAAGATTAAGAGAGATGTTGTTCTGGTGGCTGAAGCCTACTTACCCCAGGGCTTAATAAAAACCACAAGTTGTTCTGCTAGTGGGCACAGACCATCTGGAGTTAGAGGGAATTTCCACGTGAAATGTTCAAATCTGGGTCTTGAATAATTTCTTAGAGACAGAGTAGTTATCTTGGGGTGAATTCTGTGAAACATCATCATTCTTCTTTTACCTTTACTCTTTCACATCTGGGTTAACCAAGAACACTGTCTAAAAGAAGTCTCAATCCCCTTCCTGTTAGCTCTTTCATGGTAATATTTCTCTTGTTCGTATTTCTGCCTTCACGTTGTCTAGGAGCTACCCATAAATAAGCAAAATCTAGATCACCATTTCCTGCAGTTGGTTGTGAAGAGCAGAGAGACAAACCAAAAGAGATAACAGGACTGAAATTTGAAAATTAAAATTAGAATGATTCTCATGGTGTTGAAAACTCCTTAGGTTGAATATTTTCTAGTGAAAAATAATGGGGAGCCCTTTCACTTAAGAAATTAATAACAAGGATGAGATATTCACAAATTCATACTGGAGAAAATTTAGTGGATCAAATAATGAAGAGAATTCATTTAGCCTAAAAAGCCCCTAGATGCTTCATGACCATCCTCAGGATTTCATCCTGTACACGAGAATACATCAGGGGCTACAGGTGGAAGATTGTCTGACATGGGGCTGGTGTTCTGAAAGTTCATTCTCTAATTTAGGCATTTATCAGGTTCCTCAACATGTTGATTACTGGCTGGCTGCACTGCCTTTAGGCAGGTGCTCATCCTGTGAGCTTGCCTTCAGATCAAAAGCTCTAACTCAGTAGGTCATGAATTATAGACCTTTTCCTTTACAGTTCTCTAATAAAGGCCTTTCTTTCTCAGAAATGGATAATTTTCATACTTTATGCATCAATGACAGTACAAGATAATTAATTAACGTGTTACTTTTTCATCTATATTTGCCAGTACCTTCTTTGGAAAACTCCCTCATGGTAAAAAAAAAAAAAAAATCACATATTTCTATAAAGATATTTCTACTTTCTGGTGGGAGTGTAACATTCTTATCATTTAATGTGTAGTCTGAAGTTTTCATCTTAATTGTATTAAGGGTAGAAAGGTGATACATTTCCATACATTAACATCTCATTACAAAGGCCCCTTTAGGACCAGAGTTCTGAGTGTCCTGCCTAAATTTTTAGTGGTAGCCTTTAAAATGAAGAAGCCAGAGAATATCTGTACTAGGCTTTCTTGTTTATCTCTTGCTTTCCTGCTCTATCACCACATCTCTGTTGGCCATTACAAAGCCTGATGCTACCCACATTTTTACATATTTGTGCACATCTGTTATTTCATACTGACTATATCTGTTTATCTACCTATAGGTAGGTTAACTGGTCATATTTATATATATGATCATACCTATATGAATGTTCTATCACAAAGGATACTATCATTCCATTGACCCTATATTCCACCTATGCTATTTCTCTAATATAGTCTGTCTTTTCTTTGAAGGTAGACTGTGCCCTCAGCCTAAAGTATCCTTTTTCCCTGCAGTCTACTTACCGCCTTCCTCCCTGTCATGCTGATGTATAGATACTTGTAAGCATACTTGTGTCTCAACCACTAGATTTTCATTCTTAGAAAACAGATTATGTAGCTCTTATACATATTTCTGTCCTCAGTGATTACCTGACTATGCTGCACATAGTAATCATTTCTTAAAATGTTTATTCAGTATGTGAATGAGAATTGGAGAAACATCACAGCCCCAGAGGTGGATAAGCTATCCAAACACCCTCCAGCCCCCCTTTCTCCCTCCCTCTTACTAACCCCGTTACACAAGACAGTTGTTTACTCTGTTCTTTACATCCTTCTAGACAAAGAGCCTACAGAGATAATCTTGGTCACAAATACCAATGACCTGGCTGCTGTGTGACACAATTCCTGGGGGTACCAGTCACCAGAATGCATTGTTGGGCTCCAGGGGGCACCATGGAGTTGTGCAAAGCGGCAGCCCTGATGCCATGTCCTTTACAACTAGTTAATCGTTCTTAGATATAATTCAGAAATATTTAATAATACCATACCTACTGCATTAAGTTTAGATAACTTATAGTAAAGCCAGGGTAAAAGAATGAGTCAAGCTAAAAGGAGAGTAAGATAGTTATGTCAAAAGTCCTAAAGAGAACCACTAAAAGTTAATATTAACCTAACATTGAGTTCCTCAATAGTCAAAGTAAGAAAAGAAAAATAGAGCAAATTTTGTAACTTTCAGTACATCAGAAAGTAAACAAGCAAAAGCAATTCATCGGAAGCTACTAAATAAGTGTTCCTAAGCTCTAAGAAGTATTTATCATCTAGTTTTTAAAATGAAACAATGAAGTGAACACATATTTTTAATTAAAATAACAGTTCGTAAAATACACAGAAACAAACCGTTTAAGTATTTTTAATACATCAACCATTGATAAAAGCCATGAAAGGATTGTTCATAAGGAACTAAAAGCAATAAACTTCAGCTATGTAAGTTTCTGGTGATCTGTGTTGATACAGGGGTAGAGATTAGTAACCCACAGAAAGTTGTGTAAGAATTAATTTGAGCAAAATCAGCAAGAGAAAATTTAGGGAAACACTTTGTGCTTCTCGTTTTTCTCTTAGCAGAGCTATTTTTATGATAACATTTCTAAGACATGTACCTTTATATTAAAAGACTGTTCAGTCTACTTAGTCCTTGAAATTCTTCTAGGACCTAGACCCAAAATTATTTTCTTCAACCCAGGAAAGCAAATGAACACAGCAGATTTTAGTCTTGGGAATCAGTTTTTTACCTTTTCTTTTTGCCAAGTGTACACTTCCCTGCTCTGTGGTTTCAACCTTCTCTAGAATAAGGAGAATAGTCTGGAAGGGGCTTGCTCCTCCCTTTCATCTTGGCATCATAAACGCCTCCTAGCAATCCTTTAGATCTATCTCAAAAGGAAAAGAGAAGAATTGACATCCTTTCTATAATTCTTCCCTGCCTGGCCTTCCCGAGCACGATTGTAAAACCGACGTATATCACAATTCTTGAAGAGCTAGGAAGCCTGCAAAGCTCTCTGTCCTGTGGAAATCTCCAGATGTGGAATTCTTTCATCACCCTGTTTTTATTCCCTGTTGAATGATGTCTGGGCTCTGCATATGCTGTTTATATCTTTGCATTTATCAGCATAAATATGATTGTAGAACTTCTTCAGAAGGTAATAGGTTTTTCACTTTTCCAGTTTCATAAGTACCAGTTAGACAATTACGTGGCCTGATTTATATGAAACTAAGCAGATGTCCTCCATCTTCTGTTTTATGGATTCACAAATTAATAGCCCAAAAGATAAGAGAATGAAGAATGTTTGAAATACAAAGTTACTGGGAGAAAGGTGGCTTGTCAGGACCAAAAAAAAAAAAAGCTGCTGCAAATATCTACAGAGTGAATAAAACCAAAGGCTTTATACTCAATACATTTCTATATTCAGAAAATTCAAATCATCGTTGCAGTGTTCTGAGGTTATACCCTGGGACGAGGTAGCATCTAATGGTACATCCAGTACATTTTCCTGAAATATCACTGTTTCTCCATACATTGATGAGGACAGCTATAGCCGTGTATTTTCTAGTGTTCCAGAGGGAAATAGAGTGTTGATCTGCTATCAGTTAGGATGGAACACCCAGTCAATAATGTAGACAAAACCCACTTTGTATCATTTTATGTAAAGTAAATATAGACGTACCGTTTCACCCACACTTACCCTCATCCACACCCTTGCCTGACCTTATAGCTCTTTAGATGGTAAAAATGCTATTGATTTGTAAGTTTTTGGTGCCCTAAAAAGGCATTCTAGAAATCCAAGGTAGAGGTATAATAATTAATACCTTATAGTTGGATGGCGACTTGGAGTTTTGGAAATTCTCACATCATTTCTTTTGATTCCCACAGCAGTCCCAACAAAAGATTGGGTGAAATAAATGGTGAGGTGTTATTATTATTCCTTTTTGGCAGGTGTGGAAACAGGGTCCCCAAGGAGGTAAAGGACTTGCTCAGGGTCACCAAGCTAGTGAGCGAGAGCTCAGCCTGAGATCGCGTCCCCCCCTTCTTGGAGGCAACACGGCAATAAAAGCATCCCTGTACTGCCACCTTCCTCGGCCTGACACTGGACAAGTTGCTTAGCCTCACTCGGCCTGTTTCCTCATTTGCAGAGTAAATGATGCTTATCTCAAAGTTGAGTGAGTGAGATTAAATGAGTTAATGTATGTGAAGTTATTATACTTCAACCTTTTTTTCTCTTTTTTTTTGATTATTTCTTAAGCCACAAGAGAGACCAGACAGAAAGAGTCCCTCTGGTTATATCATGTCTCAACTAGCACCTTTTCCTAAAAACACTTTAAGGAAAACTTTAAAGCTGGTTAAGTCCAAAATTTGTTATGGAACTATTTTTGTTTCCAGCTATTTCCAATTCTGTCTCCTTTCACTTATTCAATCATTCAGCAATTATTTCTTGACCACCTCCCATATGCCAGGTTACCATGTGAGTAAAGGATTCATGTTATTCAGTATGATGCCCATTTTATTTCCAAACAAATGTTATAATTTTCTAGTTTAATTCAATTATTAGTCTTAAAATGTTTCTTTTCAAGGTTTGAACTTGTGCTCCTGAGCAAGAGTGACCACTGGCCCTCTCGAGGACAAAAGGAATGTTTGGTGTACACTTTTTTTTTTTTTTTTTTTTTTTTTTTTTTGCGGTACGCGGACCTCTCACTGCTGTGGCCTCTTCCGTTGCGGAGCAACAGGCTCCGGACGTGCAGGCTCAGCGGCCATGGCTCACGGGCCCAGCCGCTCCGCGGCATGTGGGATCTTCCCGGACCAGGGCATGAACCTGTGTCCCCTGCATCGGCAGGCGGACTCTCAACCACTGCGCCACCACTTTTTACAGTATTCTTTTAGGAAAAGGATCATGAGAACTAGCTGCCCCAAAATAGTATGTTTTTCTGTGTCACAGCACAAACCCACATGTCAGTATCTCATGACGGTTCTTGTATTTGAAGGTTCAGTAACGTCATTAGAGCCCATACCCGTCTGGAGTCGAGATACAGCAATAGCTCTGGAGGATCGTACGACGAGGATAAAAGTAAGTACCAACAGGCTGGGGCGGGGGCGGGGTCAGATGGAAGGCAAAGGGTTGGAGAATAGAAAATGAGTATTTTGATTATTCTTATTCTAATCACTAAAAAGGGGCCCATAAGTATTAAGTAACTACTTAATCCAACTATGTAGATGGGCAAGTCAACCTCTTCAAAGTAAAAAGAAGCCAAGCAGTGCATGAATCAAAGCTGTTAAAACTTCAAGCTACTATCTAAAGACATATTTTTGTATTCTTGGCCCTTTTCCTTGGTAATGCAGTTGGGGAAAGGCTAGTAAGAAATGGTCTCATGAGAAAACAAAGGTTTCCATTCAATTTATTGACCTGTCTTGGGAGTGGATTTAACCTTTAAGCCTTGTGAGTCAGCTCACCCAGGATAGATTTGTTTTCACATTGAATATCTCAACAGCACAGTCTCAGTGGCCAAGTGAAAACCTTGCCAGACTGGGAGATAAAATTATCACAGAAATTTCATTGTACCTTGGGACGTTGGAAAAACCAAAAAGGTCAATGCATTCATTAATTTTGTTTAAGCCCTGGACAGGTTGTGTAGATACTCAGAAGGTGATGGGTATTACTTGTTCACAAGTTACAGAAATTCTGGAACCAAAGAACACTCCCAGTGACATTTAGGTATGCTAAGGAAATCGGTAAACTATCTGGTAGAACTTATTTGTCTATTTTGGTGGAAATCGTAATATGATACCTCATGAGTTAGGTTCATTTTGTAAGTCAGTGCATTGGGCCTTTGTAGTGGTTGTTTTGAGTTGTTTTGTTCTTATGGGAAATGTGCAGAGTGGGGTAAGAGCTTAGCAGTTCTAATGACACCACATTTCAGTTGCCCTTACTTTACTCCTTAATGCAGATATAGATAGGCAATTCTCCACCATTCAAAATACCAATTGGAGGAATGTCTAAAATCCATATATATTGCCATACTTGGGTTAAGTTTTAACTATGTCCCTGTAAAACCTTTTTCTAGAAAGGTCAGTATGAGATTAGGGGGGGAAAAACAAAAAAGCTCTTTGCATTTTCCCTCCTTTCCGTGCCCCATCAAGGGGCTCTGCCATCCAGACACCAAACAGTTGAATCTAGGCAGGACCAGATTTTATAGATGAGGAGAGCAGTACCGGAGGAATGGAGCTGTTGGTTCAAGAAAAGTCATTGCTATGCAATATTTGGTAACACAGAATTTGAGGACAGAAAAACTGAATCATGAAAAAGTTAGGCAGTCAAATCCTGACTCCCCCAGAATGTGACAGGCATGATATAACAAAGCAAAGCACTCTGTGACTGTGGATTTTACATTAGGGATATTGTCGCACTTTGGCCAGTTGACTGCTTCAAAGTGTATCTCTTTGCTCTGGGTATAGGACCCAGAATTCGGTAGAAAATGCCGTAACAAAGTAACAATCATTTTGAAAATACATCTTCAGAGCCCTCTGGTATTAAAACTTCATATTCCTTACATATTTTAAAATAGTGAATTTCAGGGGATAATTATAACAAAGTAAGCTAATAGTTGTGTCGTTATATAAACTCAGATCACTGACTTTAGGGACAAAAAGAAAAAGTAATAGAAGTGTTTATAAAGGGAAGGAAAGACTACTGTGAATGCAGATAAGGCATAAAGAGTAGTCTAGTATTATCATTATGGCCTCTGTTTTACCCAGAAATGTTTATAAATTTGTCATACCAGCATAAACAGCATTTTAATGGGAAATTTTGGGTACAGAACTTGAATTTAATTGAGCCAGGTGTCAGTAATATTCTTCACAAGGTTACTAATATTAGCTAGGGAAATTGGAGTTCACAGAAAAGTAGTTTGGGTGCTGAGAGCTCAAATCTTCAATTCCTCATTGAAAGAGAAAATGGAATCAAGCTTCTCAAACAGATCCTCATAACAGAAAGTACATAAACTATATGCTAAGATCCTTTCCCAGGCATTCAAGTACTAGAACTTGACTTTGGCTGTCTTGGATGAAGCAGTGTGTCTAATAAGGCACGAATACCCTCAGGACTTTGGTAACTGGGTCCTCCCAGATGCATGTTTGGTTCCAGCTACCCAATGATGGATAGAGTATGCCACGAGAGAAGCAAAGGTTAGCAGGCTCAATTCCAAAACCTTATGGCCAGGCGTCTGGTATATGTTAAGGGCAGTTACTTCCTCCCTGAATTCCTGAGGGTATCAGCAAGGGTGAGAAGAGTGAGAAGGGATCAGGAGAGACCTCGTGGCCCAGGGCTTCATGGTCTGGGTTACCCAAAAATAAGGATGATGCGTACCTCCTAAGTGTATTTTTTATTAAAAAACCATACCACCTTGAGTAAAATGGACAAGCAAACTGATTTAGACCCGGTCTATAAAGCAGTTTTCTACCAGCGTTATGTAAGCTTTTTTTTTTTTCAGAGCTACTTAACATATCTGGATTATTTTCCAAGGCCATATGCTAATGTCTGTAACCCCACAGTAAGGATACAGCTAGTTAAGTTGGATAGCAGCTGAGTCCTAGCAGTTTAGGCCTAACTGTAGAAAATCAGTTTTAGGTCAGCTTAATCCCTCGCAGCACATTTTTGCTGACTGGATATATATCTGAGAACATCAGAAACGAAAAACAGCATGTCCTTTCCTAACAGAAATCTCACAAGTTTGGTGTGTGTTTTAATTCTTCAGTGTTCTCCCATTTCGGCTCCCCGTTCTAGTTGTGCAGAGTAACTAGTTGTTTAGACGTGCATTTTGCAACTAACTCACCTGGACAGCTGTTCGAGGAGGTAGTTTGCTGAGCGTGAGGCATGCGGTAGGTAGTTTACCGAGTGGGCTAAGCTGAGTGACTATTATACCTGCTTAAAATCTTTTCTGGGCTAAAAATGTGGCACATTCATGGCACAGAGTGACGGGTTTCTAGTCGCTCATTTGCTTGTGTGTTAGAAAGAGTCAGGAGTCGCTTTCAGAGGTGACTCCTGGTCTTAACCCCTGGAGACTCCCTCAGCTCACATCCCAGGAGAAGTGGGCTGTGCTTGGTTCTAGTCCCTGTGTGGGTTTGGAGCCTCAGTTTTCGCCATAGGAAGGCATCCCCCCCATCAGCTCTGCTAACTGTTAAGGCCAGCGTTCTGCACTGGACCAGTAGCATTGAATCAGCTACCTCTCACTACCTTCAAAAGTGCAACCAAGGGCTTCCCTGGTGGCACAGTGGTTGAGAGTCCGCCTGCCGATGCGGGGGACACGGGTTCGTGCCCCGGTCCGGGAGGATCCCACATGCCGCGGAGCGGCTGGGCCCGTGAGCCATGGCCCCTGAGCCTGCGCGTCCGGAGCCTGTGCTCCGCAACGGGAGAGGCCACAGCAGTGAGAGGCCTGCGTACTGCAAAACAAACAAACAAACAAACAAACAAAAAAAACTATATTTTGGAGAAACTGCCTAACGATGTTATAAAAACATCCTTCCTCTTCATACACTAAAGTCTATCCCAGGATTAAGCCAGCTTGTCTGAAGCCGTATGCATTGATCATATCATGTGGCCCCAAGTGCAGTGGCTTGTCTTGAATGCCACTGGCCTGGGTTGAGAGCGTTATAAAAAATAACTCCATGAAATTTGTTGCTGTGCTTACTTTAAAAATATTTTGTTGAGGAAGCTCATTAATTCATTCAAAATATATATGTCCTGATCTCCTACGACGTGCCAGATACTGCTCTGTGTACTAGGAGCAAAATAGAGAAAGTCCCGCTGTCAGGGACCTTGTGTTAGAGGCAGAGGAGGGGGAAGCCGTCAGCGCTGCGGAATCGGTGCCGCAGGGGAACTAAAGCAGAGAGAGGGAGAGAAAGTGATTGGGGATGGGGTGGATTTTAAGTGGAGTGGTCACAGAAATCCTCTGCGATAAAGTGGTACTTGGGCAGAGACTTGCATGAAGTAAAGGAGTGAGCCACGCGGCCGTCTGGGGAAGAACACTGCAGCTGGGGGGTGGACGGTAGGTGGACGGCGCCTGGCACGGTCACAGAACAGCAAGAGAGCCAGGGTGACTGGCGTGCAGTGAGCACAGGGGACAGCAGAAGGAGATAAGCCAAGAAACAGGAGAAAGATCTTGTCAGGCCTCAAAGGCCCTGATGGGGCTGCTGGATTTCGTTCTGAGTGTTAAGGGGAACTACTGGCCAGTGGTAAGCAGAGGAAGGGGCTCTGAATGAACTTGTGTTTTAAAAGGATGACTCTGCCTGCTCTGCAGAGAACAGACTGTAGAGGGGCAAGGAGGCAAGCAGGGAGAGGCGGTGGGCGCTTAGCCTAGGGTAGCAGTGACGGAGGTGGTCGTGTCCTAGATCTGTGATGAGGTAGAGCTCACTGAATAATGTGGATGGTAACAAATTACTTAACCTTAGCGTCCCCTTGATAAAATAGGGATAATAGGTGCCCATCATTGGGTTATTAATATGTGAGATGCATAGACCAATACCTGGCATAAAGTAAGCGCTCACTATGCTAGTTCAAACGTTGTTATTTTAATTATTACTGTCACCACCATCATGATCATCATGATTAGAAGTTGGATGTGAGATGTAAGGGAGAAGTCAGGGAGGACTCCAAGGCTCCTGTCCTGAGCGAACTGGAAATAAGGAATCGCATGTCACTGAGATGGAGGAGATCAGAGAAAGAGCGAGTTGTCACAGTGATGGGAATTCACGTGATGTAATGTTTTTCTTTTTGTGTATCTATATTTTCATATTTTTAATCACTCTATAATGAGTCACCATAAATTAGATATCCAAGAAACAAAGGAATGAAAGAAACTTAATCAAGTCATTCCAACCCATTTGATCATATAATTTCATGCTCACCAAATGGAATGGTTAGAGAGTTATTTTTACAAGCATGAATTTGTAAGTTTCTAAAAAGTCAAGTAGGGAAAATAAAAACCTCCTCTCCCTGAAACTAAAGCACGCTTGTGTTTCTCACTCTGTAGATGACCCAATTTCTCCCTATACTGGCTGGCTGTTGACTATTACAGAGACCAAACAGCCACAGCCCTTACCCATGCCTTGTACTGGAGGATGCTGGGCCCCCCTGGTGGACTACCTTCCAGAGACCATCACTCCCCGGGGGCCACTCCATAGGTGAGTAGCATGTACAGGTAGAAGGAAATGATCACTTAACTTTGAATGGACTTTTCTTCCTATGAAAAGAGGGAAAGGTATTCCAGGTCCCATCAAATGAAATGACCTTTGAAATCAGAGGGAACATGCTGACCTGATCTGCAGCCATCAGCATATTGGCAGAGTCTGGTCAGCCATTAACCAGGGTGCAAAGCTGCCTTGTAGCCCTCTGAATTTTTCCTTGATGTCACCTTGGTATGGGTATTCATTCGGTTATGCTTTTTAGATTGTGAGCAGCTTGAAGAGAGAGCCCTTGTCTTCTGTTTCTCTTCATTCCTCAGCTCTTATTGCCTAGTAACTAGTAGAATCCCCATTATGTGAATTAGCTCAACTGAAGTTTCTTCTCCTCCTAGAGCTCTGTGCTGTGTCAGAAGTTAAACTCCATTTCCCTGGAATAAGGGCCTTACATAATTCTTCAACAAGGTTTACAAGTTGGATGTAATTGTGACCTAATGATCTATCAGTGTATTTTCATCCTCTTCAGAAGTTGCATTAATTTCATCATTTCATTGATTAGGTGCAATATTGCTGTCATTTTTATGACTGAGATGGTGGTGGATCACAGTGTAAGAGAAGATTGGGCTCTTCATCTCCCATTGCTACTCCATGCTGTCTTCTTAGGTAAGACTGGAACCAAGAGGAATTCTAGCCAATAGGGTCCAAAACCTACAGAAGTCACCCATAGAGCTTTCCTTTTACATGGACATCCTGCTTTTCCTCATTTCCAAAATATCTAGTCTCTTCCGTTTTTCACTGTCTTTCTGTGACATCTCTAAAATTCTAGTTGATCAGTCATTGTTTAAAATTGTACTATCACTACAATGTAGAGTGGTACCTTGCCAGTGCTATTTCTATAAAGATATCCAAAACAGGTTGGGCCTCTTTGTGGGTCTTTGGTTCGACATGATAAATTTTAAGCCATGAGACACAGTCGATGCACAGAGAGAAAGAATGTAGAGCATGGTGGGCCAAGCACTGAGATTTTAAAATACTCAAGTTGTAGAGCAAAAAAATGGGAAGAGGAACCAGCCAGGCAGGGAGACTCAAAAGTTCAGTTAGAGAGAGAGAGAGAGAGAAAATGAGAATCTTTCAGTAACAGGGAGATCCAGGGGAGAGAACATCTCAGGAAAGAGGAATGCTAAGCATGTCAGATGCTATGGAGAGGTCAAGAAAAGTCCGTCTATCAGTGCTTTATGAGAACATTTGATTTAAGGAATAAAACATTTTATTTTGCCTAGGACCAACTTCTTTACGTCGGTAACACAAACAATAACAAAGAAAACTAAACATTCTTTTAACATGTTCCTCCTGGGTATCTTGGAGTCTTTACTATCCCTGGAATCTAAACGAGCTGAAGATTTGTTTATGCTAAGAGATTCCACCGTTTTCTTCCAGGTTTGGACCATTACCGGCCTGAAGTCTTTGAACACAGCAAAAAATTGCTTCTTCACCTCTTGATCGCCCTCTCTTGCAACAGCAATTTCCATGCAATTGCTTCCGTGCTCCTGCAGACTCGAGAGATGGGTGAAGCCAAGACTCTAACAGTGCAGCCAGCTTACCAACCCGAGTATCTCTACACAGGTAACAAAAGAAGGAGTGGCCGGGAACCTGAGACAGAGTCACAAGTATGAGGGTAACTCGAGGTGTCACTGGAGCCCAAATTAACTTCTCGGGTGCTATTACCCACCCCCCAGCTTTCTAAGTGGTAAATGACAGGACTATGAATATGCACCATTTCACTTGATGTGAACTTACTTCTCAGAATCTTTCTTCATTAGTAAATATTTTCAAATATACTTTTTACATTGTTATGATGATTGCTGTTTTCATTAAATATGTTCCTATTGGTACAGTGAAAATTAAAATGTCCATTGACCAAGAGCATGAGTCTAGAACAGCCGTGGAGGAAGATGCAGAAAAAAGTGACCATCTCCATCACCTCAAGAGCAGGCGTCACCAAGGTGCCAGATGTTTCACTGTGTACCTTCTAGTTCCCTTGAAGGAATCTATTAAATGACTGACTTTTTTCTGGAAGGCACCGTTAATGGAAGTCTATTAAAAATCATTGCTGTTTTGAAACCAAAAATTTCTTCTTAGAAATGAGGACAGAAAGCATTAGCCGAGTCAAAGAAATGACCCCGTTGTGTCCAAGCTACTCATGAAAACTTTCCCAAAAGGGTTGACCAGCGGTTCTCATTGAGAACCAGAACATTTTAAAATATCTTAAAATGGTGATGAACTGACAGAGTTCTGGGGCTACTTTTCTTTACCTCGTTATTTTGTACATCACATTGGCACTGGATATGGGCTGGCATTTCATAAGTCACCACGTACTTCTCTCGTTACCTTGAAAAGGAAGGACCTTTTATGCACTCTTGTCCTGGGCCCTGTCCTGTCTTCTGACAGACGTTGCGTATTTCTCTGGAAAACAAATCTGAAGTCATTAACTCTGAAATGTAAGGACTTACTGACCTCAGTTTAAGCTCTTTATTTTGAACCAAGCTACACCTAAGTGAAAGTAATCCATCAATAGCCTCTCAGAGACACAAAACTCTCTTTACTGTAGACGACGCTTAAGGAAAAGATTCTGAAGACTGGCTGTTCTAGCTCCCCAAGGTAGGGATGTATTCCGTTAAGCACGTGGCCTTAGAATGAGAAAATTGTAGTCTCTGAATGCATCGGTTTTGTATTCACTATACCACTGATGTGGCATAAAATGGTTTAGAGTGGGGATTTACAAAACCAAAGCGAACACAATATACCGTAGGCAAGACCTTGTAAAATGATTGAAGCTCTATATAGTACACATGGACTAGGTGTACCAAAACTTCGAGAAGTGTCTTCTTTTTATAAACATTTGTTAAATATTTATTGAACACCCAGTTTCAACTACAGTTGCTTTCAAATCCATACTAAAAACCTATGGGATAAAAATTGTCTTCATCTTATTGTAATAGGCAACTGGGGTACAGGGAAGTTACATGACTCCCTGAGATTACACATTAAATGGCAGAGATAATACTCAGACCCAGGGCTTCTTACTCATAATTTAATATATCTGTCAGACACACCAGAACTATGTACTTTTTTATAATTATTAAGTAGGAGAAAAGGAATGGTCGTGTGTATACATTTTCAAACCCACAACCTACCCAGAGATGTAGAATGCTAACTGTAGTATAGTATTTACTTATACCATATTTATTTTGCCTACCTTGAGACATATTTTATTAAAATATATTAATATACACACAGTATTCACAATTCTGGGTACATTTACTCAAAACATTATGTATAATCTACTTATCGCTGGTTAGTGTTGATATCCTCAAAAATGGTATCATTTCACATATTTAAGTTGTCTATTACCCAAGAATAATATACTAACAGCACAGTTAGGTGCACATGCCTAGAGGAGCTATTCATCAGCCTGTGCACGTGTGTGAGAGTGCACACGCAGACACACACACACACGCTGCTTTTGTAGAAAGCGTCAATTAAAACACCAGAGTAGAAAATAGCAGATCGCCCTCTATTACCAAATGCACTCTCGTTTACACAGCAGTGCAATTAATCCGTAAGCAGGGAAAGAGTGTCAGTCTTATTTAATCATAGCCACAGCCAAAATGAAGCGTTTCCCCCCCCCCCAAAATTAAATAACTACACACTTCTTTATGCACACCTCCTGACCTCATTAAGTGCCCGGCCTGCAAGTTCCACCTTGACCTTGTCTTCCGCCAGGTGGCTTTGACTTCCTGAGAGAGGACCAGTCCTCCCCGGTGCCAGACTCGGGGCTGAGCTCCAGTTCCACCTCCTCCAGTATCAGTCTGGGAGACAGCAGTGGGAACCTCCCGCAGATGACCCAAGAGGTTGAAGATGTGGACGCAGCTGGTGAAACAGACGAGAAGGCAAACAAGCTCATTGAGTTTCTGACCACCAGGTAATGAGGGGTCAGGATATGGGCTGCTGTTTTCAGGTCAGTCTTTTGGAAAAGGGACATCACTTTAAAACCACAGATAGAAAAGCAAGCCTGGAGTTCTAGCAAAGTCTTCTTTCTTCTAAATTGTGTCTGCTGGAGTCTGTGTACAAGGCAGACACTGGTAGGCATTGTCACAGTTGAGAGGCAAGGAGATTTTGTGCATAAAGACCCTGCAGCAGGTGGAGGCGGGAGAAGTAGCTCCCAGAGGTGAGCGTGACTTTCACCATCTATTGGAGCTGCCAGGATCTGGGAGTTGAGACTTGGCAAAGAACATCACTCTGGAAAGCAAAGATATTAGCCACGGTCAACCCAGTGGCAGCTGCAGAGAGGACAGCTGTCTGCTCCTGTAGTCCAAGGAGTCATTTCTAAATGGAATTCAGAAGCCAGAAACAGTAAGGATGCATGATAGGAAAGGGATCAAACTAATAATAAATCAAAATCGAGAAAAACTGCGAGCGATCCTGTTTTTTGCAGGTCTTCTGGCTCTTCTAAGGAACAATTTAACTTGGAAGGCTTCCAAATCTCTAGTCCCCTGAGGTCCAGTATTTGTATAAACGCATGCTTACCTGTGACCTGGGGCATGCTGACCTTCCGCAGTGAGTTAAGCCCTGGAAGTCTGGTCTATATAAATATTTGTTATCTAGTATCTCACATGATTTTTCTTTATTCAACTAATGCATCAAGTAAAGCAAAAAATGAAGAGAGAGCATTTTTTTTTCTATTAATGGTTTAGAGTATTGTGTGCACTCAAGTCAATATAGAATTTAACGTACAGGAAGCTCAGGGAGGGGCTGGTGGTGCCTCCATACTGGGTACCTCAGAGACCTGACTGGTTTGTGGAGAAGAAAGATATTGTCACCACTCACTGCTGTCAGTGTTGGGAAGGGTGTTCTCTAAAATTCTCACCCCTGGATCCATCCCATTCTTACTGTAGAAAACCAAATAGACAACAGAGGTTGTATCTTCAAGTTGGTGCTACAGTATTTGGCAACCTAATGATGTGATCCTGATAAAAGCATTATCTCTGCAAATTCTAAGACATAGAAATTGAGTCTGTGTCTAAATCTGTATTTTATTTAACATATTATATCATTTTGTTTAACAGACACATAGCACCTACTGTGTGCTAAATAAACACTGTCCTGGTGAATTGAGAGGTTTTAATTTTGTGGGTAAAACATAAGAAAAAGTGTATCTCCGTCAATTAGCTAGTTCTGTTTTGAGTATGCTCTTACGCTTTAGAAGACTGAAATTTACCACCAAATTAATATGTAAAATTTTTAAAAATGTATGTTGTACCTTTGGAGTTAGAACTGTGTATATGGTTTTAAAAATGCAAAACGATAGTTACATTTTTGACATTTTGTGTGTTTTGTTGAAGGGCATATGGTCCACTTTGGTGCCATGAGGACATCACACCCAAAAATCAGAATTCAAAGAGTGCTGAACAACTCACTAATTTTCTACGTCATGTTGTATCCGTGTTTAGAGATTCCAAATCAGGTACTTCATCCTGTTTCTCCAAATCCCACTTTCAGCATTTTTCTATAATGGAGCTCATTCTCCCCATATAACCACACACTGTGTATGTATTTGTGTGTGGCGGGGCGGGTGTGTGTGTGTAAAATCCTGCATTCGGAAGCAATAGCAAAGGAATAGTCATAGAGGATATTGAAGCTTTTTCAGATGTGCCTGAGTGATAGTTAATGTCACATATACTGATACTTGCATTATGCTCTATCAAATAATTTCCCCAATGTCTCTGTTCTCCTTGCTTCATTTACCTTACTAGAATTAAACTGTGCCTATATTAATTTTATTTAAAGAAGGCCATGAGAGAGAAGTCGTAGTCACTGACTGTCAGACTCAACTGTGAAAACTGTCAGCCTTGCAAACTGTTTTCTTTTAAAAAGAGAATTTTGTGATAAAGTGTTTTCGGCTTTAAAAGTATTTGCTGGCAAGTCCCGTGCCAGTGACCACCCAACGTTCGGAACACAGTCTGATTCTAATTTAGACAGTAGTACCATCACAACATTTAAGCCCTTAGCTGCATTCCATTCAGATTCAGCTTGGCCTGGGCTGATGTGTGTGTGAAATTTAAATTTGGTTCCTCAGCACGCTACAGCAGCTATCCCTGCCTTTTTTCACACAGCAGGCTGGCCACAGTAGATAGGGCTCACCACCTCTCCTGGCTGCTCTGTTAATTAGCACATTTCACAGTTTGAAACATTCCAGATTCGCCACATCTCTTTCCATTATCAGAGGATACTTACTAAAAAACAAAAAATACTGTTAAACTGAAATGGGAAAGTTGTTCTAGGAATAGGATTGCCATTTCTTGTTTTGAGTTTCCCCTCTGGAATTTCTTTGAAATATTAAGACTGCTTTTATTGGTATTTCCCCCGCTTAAAAGTCACTTGATAGCCTAAAGGAAGAAATTTATGATGCATGTGAACTCTTCATTTGTGTAACACTCTTGATTGTATGAAGATACTAAAAATGAGAAAACGTATGAGTACCTTATATAGCATATTCTCAGAGGGTATTTCAGGCTGCTTAGAATATTGTATGTCTTTTCACATCTTGCACGAGATACTTTTACCCACCTCAGTTTCCTTGTACATTGCTACTTTCTGCCTGTTTCCAATCCAGCACAATAAAATGTGTTCCTGGAAACACTTGTATTAGTCAGGGTAGCATAGCTGCTATAACAAATAACCCCCAAAGCTCAGAGACCTAACACAAGAAACTGTTTCTGGACCACATAACAGTTCAATGTGGACATTTGGGAGACAGCCTTCCACCTGGTGCTTCAGGGACCCTCTGCCCTGTGGCCCTGTCATCCCCTAGGCTCGGAGGTCTCAGCCCTCTGTGTCCGTGGGGCAGGTGAAGGAAGAGAGTGTGTGGAGGATTGCTCGGGAGGAGTTTACATGCTAGCTTTGCATGTGACGGCCGGTGCTTCTTCCTACTTTCCACTGGCCAGAACTCAGGCACGAGGTCACACCTGATTTCCAGGAAGGCTGGGAAATGTACGACCAGTGTGTAACAGGGAGTAAAGGAAACCTTTTTCTTTTCTCTGCCACCCATGAAATAGCTTTTCCCAAAGGACATCGTCTTAGTGGTGGTGGGACGGGGGAGGATTCTGCAATCCCACTAGTACAGTTCCAGCAGTATGATTTAAATAAGCTTTTGTTCATTGCCAGGGGACCTAACCCCCATATATTAAATGGCTTAAGTAGAAAAATATGTTTTGAAAAGCAAAATAAAGATGTAAAAAACTATTTTGAAACATCCATTCATATGGGTTTAATCCTGTGTTTACTACCCTGAATGTGTCTAAGTCCATTTTCCAGGACGCTTTGTTGGCTCTGCAGGAACATTCTCTTATACGGTCTTACGTGTCTCTGAGGTGAGACAGCCAAGCAGCAGCTAACAACAGTAACACTGAATTATCCCTCCTGGTCTCATTCGTGAGACAAGCGAATGTGCCACAGAGCCTCTAGACCACGGAGACAGCGCAAGTCGATGTTTTCATCATGTCCTGTGACTCTCGTAACCTGATTTTCTCCCTGTAAAGAGGCACAGCAGGTGTAGGGGTTAGTGGCCCAGTATTCAGTCATGGACTTTCCCTTCTGCTTTCATTTCTGTCTGATCACATGGTTTCCTGAGGACCGAGATTACCTTCATGCTGGTGGAAGAACAAATATTCAGGCGAAAGTTTAAATGATGCCTGCCTTCTCTGCAGTGCCTACACCTCCATATCTGCATGTTTATGGACTCTTCTGAAGAGCAAAGACTTTGGCCCAGGCCTTGGCTATGCTTCGCTTTCCTCTGCATACACAAGTCCTCCAAAAACTTGTTTCTAACAAATTCTCGTATGAAAACAGGAGTGAAAGTATTCTGTGTAAAAAGTACAGAAGAACAATGTCAAACAGTAGCAGTGTAATAGATAATAATACGCTTGTGAGCACATATTATGTATCAGAGACAGTACTAAGCCCTTTTTAAGTTGTTTGATTTTCACAACCCCTCTGAGGTAAATGCTGCTATCCACAAGGGAAAGGCGAGGAAGCAGGCTCGCAGAGAATTAGCTTCTTTCCCAGAGTCCCAAATCCCCCATTCAAATCTAGGACCACCTTGCTCCAAAGCTTCTGACTGTACTCCACTATGCCTCCTTAAGACTGATTCAGATTTGGGTTTTATTTTAAAATGGTTCATTTTTAAATAAGTAGCACCAGGAGGTAGCGCTGTGCAGCTATCCTGTTGTAAACGTGCGGATAACTGGTGTCCGAGGTTTGCAGAGGAGCGGCTGACCTGCTCCCACCCCTGTGCCCTAGGTTTCCACCTGGAGCAGCAGCTGAGTGAAGTTGCTCTGCAGACAGCCCTCGCCAGCTCTTCCAGACACTATGCCGGCCGGTCCTTCCAGATATTCCGGGCCCTCAAACAGCCACTGTCAGCACACGCCTTGTCGGACCTTCTCTCGAGGCTGGTGGAGGTGATTGGAGAGCATGGAGATGAGATTCAGGTACGGAAGGAAAGTCCAGGAACTCACCCTTCTCTCAGCTCAAAGATGGGGTGTTAATAACTTTCTTTGAGCTTTCTTCCTCTCGCCAAGTATCCCAGCCATTTGGACATGTACAATTTATTTTGAAATTCTAGAGGTTGACTTTTATTTTTACAAAAATCACTCCAGGGGGCATTGTTCTAGAAATTCAGTGGACACTTTTATCGAGCCAACAACTGAAATCCTGTGGTGACTCTTGGTGTTGTTTTGTCTTTATTGATTTTATTTGGTGGGGGCTGAGGGAGTTGTCTTGTTTTGTCTTTTCTACTAACAACCTAAGATGCAGTTGTGCAACCTGCCCACCCAGAGAAGGGATCGCTGTTGTATCTGTGCAAAGCACCACACCTGTCTGTGTGGTTAGCCTTCCATAAACTGGGAAAAGTGAAAGAAATAGTGGGGAGAATAGATGCCACAGGAAGACCCTGTGGACTGGGGACCCCAGAGACCGGGGAGCTGGAAAGCCAGGGGCATTACAAGCTCTGTAGCTTGGGCCAAGGCCTTCTTTTCCACCAGAAATGTTCTGCATCTCAGAGGACCTGCATGCCTGTAGACTTCAACTTCTTTTCCTCCTCCTGGCCATTGGCAGTACACTATAAAATGCCCTTGGGACACAGCCCTTCTCATACTTCATCTCTTAATCCTGGCTTTCAGACGTTGCCACTCTGTATTTCACATGCCCACCATCCCCCTCAACAAGGGGCCATGCTTGTCCCTTGCCCCTCCCTGTTGGATTTCAAATGAGATTGATCTGTGGAAGACCTCACAGCTAGGGAAATAAATCTTCATGATTATCTGCTAACTCCTAAGCCATCTGAATTTCCTAAGTGGCCCTTAAAATTTGTTTGTAGCCTTCGTACATTAAAGTAACCATGACTGTCTAACTTTCAATATTACCATTATTTGAATAGTTTGTTTTGATTAAATTTATCTTCATGAAGTTAACAGTAGTTATAAGCAGTACAGAATGTTGTCTTTGCCTGTTTGGCAGGGTTATGTAATGGAAGCACTCCTTACCTTGGAAGCTGCTGTGGATAACTTGTCTGACTGCCTGAAGAACAGTGATCTCTTAACTGTATTATCTCGGTGAGAATCAGTTTAACTTCGTTTTGAAAATCAAATATGCTGTACTGAATATTTGGGAAATGCCTGGACTTTGGGCAATGTCTAAAGAACAAATCCAGTTTTGGAAGTCTGTGTATGATCCAAGAAAGTATGTATGACATTTCCTTAAGTTAAAAAAAAAAAAGTTACAACACACACACACACACACACACACACACACACAGTAGAGAAGTATTTTAAAACATCAGCAAGATAGACAATAAATGGGGCTTCCCTGGTGGCGCAGTGGTTGAGAGTCCGCCTGCCGATGCAGGGGACACGTGCCCCGGTCTGGGAAGATCCCACAAGCCGTGGAGCAACTAGGCGCGTGAGCCATGGCCGCTGAACCTGCACGTGCTCCGCAGCGGGAGAGGCCACAACAGTGAGAGGCCCGCGTACCACAAAAAAAAAACAAAAAAAAAACAGACAATAAATGTTATTTCTAAATAATACAAATATTAATGATTTTTCATTTCTTATTTCTTTATTTTTTCAAATTTTATGTAATTATCCTATTTATTATATTCTATAGAAATAAAGTATTTTATTTTTTAATTTTTAAAAATTTTTTTATTTTGGCCGGCTTCTCATCGTGGTGGCTTCTCTGGTTGTGGAGCATGGGGTCTAAGCGCATGGGCTTCAGTAGTTGTGGCGTGTGGGCTCAGTAGTTGTGGCACACAGGCTCAGTAGTTGTGGCATATGGGCTTAGTTGCTCCATGGCATGTGGGATCTTCCTGGACCAGGGCTCAAACCCATGTCCCCCGCATTGGCAGGAGGATTCTTAACCACTGCGCCACCGGGAAGTCCTATTATTTATTTTTGGCTGCATTGGGCCTTCGCTGCTGCATGCAGCCTTTCTCTAGTTGTGGCGAGTGGGGGCTACTTTTCCTTGCGGTGCGTGGGCTTCTCATTGCAGTGGCCTCTCCTGTTGCAGAGCATGGGCTCTAGGTGCACGAGCTTCAGTAGTTGTGGTACGTGGGCTCAGTAGTTGTGGTGCATGGGCTCAGTCACTCTACAGCATGTGGGATCTTCCCAGGCCATGGATCAAACCCATGTCCCCTGCATTGGCAGGCAGATTCTTAACCACTGTGCCACCAGGGAAGCCCCAAAGTATTATTTTTTAAATGAATATGTATGAAACACAACTGATCAATCACTATAAAAACAGTTAGAATAAATGTTGATTTTACTTGAAGAAATTTCTACCTTAGGATCTTTCTTTTTTTAAATTTTTCAGTTCCTTTTGCTCCTGGCAATGTTTAATAGCCCATTTCAGATCATTCACAATTTTGTATTCTGTTTGTGTAATTAAGCTCAACTTGCTTGAAATTCAGCTGGCAATGTTATATCACGTTGAGCTTTGTTTCATTTTGAAGTTGAACATTTTTATGCATACTTAATTTTAGTGTGATTAATAACATCATACATACTTATCTCTAGAAACCTACAGATTAACCTAAATCAGTAAAAATTTAGCAAGAATGTTCATAAAGAGTTCTATCTTTTCAGCCTGAAATAGATTTAGAAATCATTTTTCATAAACGTTTATAAGTACAAAAATTTTCCTTTGATGCACACATTTACTTTTTTTTCCTAGATATTTCTTTATCTGTTCTTTTTATCAGTCAGTTAATAGAATATTAACATTTGTACCTATCAGGTACATTTTATTTTGTAATTACTCTTACCCAAATTCAAACAAAAAATAAATGAAAGAGCAGTAAACTTTACAGACAACTGCTTATTTCTTTAACTCTTTGATAAGTGGAAATCAGTATTTGGTTTTGTTGGTGAGGGTTGTTCTGATTAAGTTTTGTTTTTCATAGCTTTATGTTTAAGAATAAGGAAACATATTCTTTCGGTTTAAGAATATGGAAAAATGAATAGAAAGTAATATTTCCAAAGAATGATTTTCCTTCCTCATTGTTTGTTGATGGGTCTTGAGAGGACTAGCCTTTCACTGAAATGTGTTGGCTTCCTACTGAACTTTTTAACTTTTATACCCAGCTCTTCATCACCAGACTTAAGCTCTAACGCTAAACTAACAGCAAGCAGAAAGAGCACAGGACAGCTCAATGTGAACCCTGGAACAGCCAGCGGCAGCACAGCAACTGCAGAGCGCAGCCGGCATCAAAGGAGCTTCTCTGTGCCCAAGAAGTTTGGTGTTGTCGACCGGTCCTCAGACCCACCTCGGAGTGCCACCCTGGACAGAATTCAGGCCTGTACCCAACAAGGCCTCTCCTCAAAAACCAGAAGCTCATCTTCCTTGAAGGACAGCCTCACGGACCCATCACACATAAACCATCCAACCAACCTGTTGGCCACCATCTTTTGGGTCACGGTGGCCTTGATGGAATCCGATTTTGAGTTTGAATACCTAATGGCCTTAAGGCTGTTGAACAGACTGCTGGCTCACATGCCACTCGATAAAGCTGAGAACCGAGAAAAACTGGAGAAACTCCAGGCACAGCTCAAGTGGGCGGACTTCTCAGGGTTGCAGCAGCTGCTCCTGAAGGGATTCACCTCTGTCACCACCACCGACCTTACCCTGCAGCTGTTCAGTGTGCTGACACCGGTGTCCAGAGTATCCATGGTGGACTCCTCCCAAGCCATTGGTAAAGCCCACATCACTCGCGCTCCTACGGTTCTGGTCATGGTGGGACTCCTGTTTAGTGTAATAAGATAATGTGGGCTTAGTACTTCTAACGATTCTGCTTAAAAATGGTCCTTTGGGAATGCTTTGTTCTTTCTTTTAAAATTCTATATAAGTCTTAAAATTCTATGTAAGTCTTAATTACGTATATTGTAAGAGATATTTTTAAGGCAATAGCATAAAAGGGGCAGGAGTAATACATAAGACAGTAAGTAATCAATTCTTTATGCTTTCCAGATCAAATTGTAGACAGTGTTGGTTTATTCCATTGCTGTTGTACAGACTTTTATCCCTTTTTTCTTAACTCCTAAATCTTTTATTTTTCTAAGCCTTTCTTTTCCTCTTGAAAATTCCCTTGGTTCCCTATCGTTTTGAATTAAGCCAACAACAAACCAGATTTTTTTTTTTTTTTTTTTTTTGCGGTACATGGGCCTTTCACTGTGTGGCCTCTCCCGTTGTGGAGCACAGGCTCCGGATGCACAGGCTCAGCGGCCATGGCTCACGGGCCCAGCCACTCCGCGGCATGTGGGATCTTCCCGGACCGGGGCACAAACCCATGTCCCCTGCATCAGCAGGTGGACTCTCAACCACTGCGCCACCAGGGAAGCCCCAAACCAGATTTTTAATTACCATGGCATGTGGCCCAGAATTCTTTCCAGGAAGCCAAAGCTTGATACAGTGGCACTAAGCTACTCCTCATCATTTTAAAGAGTCTTTCTGATTACATGAGTAAGACTTAAATGGATTGGCCTGTGTCTTCTCAAGCAGGTTTTCCTTAAAATACATTTTTGATAAAAATTCAAACTAGTGCTTCAGTCCATTTTAATCTGCTTTTTAAAATCTGTGCCAGTCATTCTTATTTGCAACAGTCCGTAGCAAAACAGCCGCTGAACCTGCAAATTACAAATGTACTTCAGTGCCTCCTTTGAAACGGTGCCATTGCAGCTGTACATTTTTCCTGGATTTATGTTAGTTCAGATCAAAGCTGCTTCAAAAGGCTGCTTTTGCAGCACCTCAGAATAATATCTGTAATATGCCTTCCCGCTATTAATGGTTCAAATGCACCATATTCACTTGTCTCCATTGTATCTTCTCTAATCCAGGGTTTCCACTGAATGTCTTGTGTCTTCTGCCCCAGCTGATACAGCATTTTGAAAACCCCGGCCAGTTCTGTAAGGATATAGCCGAAAGGATTGCTCAGGTATGCCTTACAGTTTCAGGCACATTCAAGGCCTAATGGTGGACGGAGATTACCAGGCTCAGACAGGGTGATGAGTTTCATAAACCTGAAAATAATAACTGATATCACTAGTAATTCACATCTCTGGGTGGCTGATTTGCATTGTCGTTTCATTATTGAGAAAACAAGTGGAAAAAAAATTGTGAAAATTAAATTACTAAGCGCCTCTGCAGCTACCCAAAAAAATGTATCGATCAATTTTCCAGGCTGCTGGAGCTTATAGCAAAATTGCTGACATTTCTTCCTTTTCATCAGGCTATTTTATCCCTAATTGATTTTCTTCTTGTAAAAGGTTTGTTTGGAAGAGAAGAACCCCAAACTTTCCAACCTTGCACATGTCATGACTCTTTATAAAACACACAGCTACACGAGGGACTGTACCACGTGGGTCAACGTGGTCTGTCGATACCTTCATGAAGCATACGCTGACATTACCTTGAATATGGTTACCTACCTGGCAGAGGTAAGCTCTTCAATTAAGGATAAAATCTGTTATGGTTTCTATGGGTAAAATATGTATGTAGAACTATAACAATAGCCTTAACTTATTGATCACCTATTATCTACTGGCATAGATGCTGTATGGAAATCCTCACAACAACCCCATGATGTAGGATTCTTTATTTTAACAAAGATTGCGAGGCTCAGCCGGGCTAAGTAATCTGCCACAAGTTTAAGGTGAAATGAGGTGTAGCTGCCTCCAAAGCTTAAACTCCTTTTTACTACACTAATACCTGTCAGACATGGCAGAGATGAGGAGATTTTATCTGCATTATTCTGGGTGTTCAGATCTTATTTAAGGAGTTATTGTGTGGCTTGTATGTTTAATGGCTGTTTGCTCTGAACTCATTAACAAAGCATATATTTTTGAAAAAAACTTTTTATCTTCATCTTTTGTGTTTCTTTTTAAAACTGGGATGGGATTTTTATCCTCATACCAGTGTGTTCCTAGCACATTCATTGCAAACCCCTACTCTCACTTCTGTGTACGCTGATGCTAGAAATACGTACCGCTTTCGGCACGTGATGAAATGTTATTCTTTAGCACCCCCAGACCCCAACTGGTTTACTATACAAGGTCATGAAATCTGTGAGGCAAGTGATTGATAGTATTACCTTGCTTTAGCATTTTCAGCGTTTGCTTTTCCTCTCTGGATCTGCGTTCATGCCTCTTGCTGGGGCCTTTTCAGAAGGGATGAAGACAGTCCATTCTAATTTTTCTTCTATTATATCACCAATTCGGAATGCAGATAGGCTAAGAATCAGCCGTTTTCGGAGAGGCTCCGTAAGACTGGACGCCTCTACCTAGAAAAAGGTAGCTGCCTCGTCCACCAGCATATATAGCTGACCCTGCAGGATTTTGGTTTGCAACACAGATCAGCAATATTGGGCTGTATTCGCACTGTCAACAGCCGAGGATTACTTTGCTCTTTTCACACCCCCATCCCTGGCATTTAAAGAACCTCTCTTAAGTGCCACCCTACTGCTTTTGATAATCACCTTGGTCGCATCTGTCCCTGCAAGAGTTACTAATCCAGCACACACATACCTTAGCACACAAGAAGCACCGGGATAAACAACACAAACGCCCTGCTTACCAAGGCAGCCAACGCCTGTTTTAAAACAAGGTGGACTGGGAGAGAGCAAGGAGGCAAAATTTGTTTGGTTCACTAGTCATAAAAGTTTCAAAAATACAAATGGGCTGTGGTCTGTACATACGATGGAATATTATTCAGGCTTAAAAAGGAATGAAGTACTGACACATGCTACAACATAGATGAACCTTGAAAATATTATGCTAAGTGAAATCAGCCAGACACAAGAGGACAAATACATGATTTCACTTATATGAGGAACACAGAAGAGGCAAATTTATAGCCGCTGTTTCACAGTTATAGAGTTTCAGTTTGGGATGATGAACAAGTCCTGGAAATAAATAGTGGTCATGGTTGCGCAACAATGTGGGTGTACTTAATGCCGCCAAATTGTACACCTAGAAATAGTTAAAATGGTAAATTTTATATGTATTTTACCACCATAAAAAAATAAAGTGGATATCCTAATTTGTTCTGTGCTGCCCTTATCAACAATTGTCACCAAAAGTTTTATTATAAACTTACCTACTCACTACATATGATATAAATTAACTGCTATTTCAGTTAGTCCCATGTTCTTTCAGGTGTTGGCCAGGTACCTACATACAATTTTAGGCAGCTGTGGTCACTGTTTCCATTGAACCTGCTGTGCTCACTTCACACTAACTTTGTATGTGTGTATGTGTTGACATAGCTCACATCTTGTCACTTTCAGTAACTGTGGAACTATATCGTTAACCATCTACCTTTTGTTGCTTGTATTCATCATTTTTTTTAAAGACTTTTTATCAGATTATATTTACCTCATTTTTCCTGGTGGCATTTCCCAAAAAATCTATCCAGGTAAAGCTCATGGATACATTTGGGAAAATGTATGCATTTGGGAAATTGGTCTTCACAGAGATTTTCCCAATTTACAATACTACAAACAATGTATAAATATTCAGGTTATCCCATATCCCCACTAAATTCTATCATTCCATTTATACATGTTTTCAGTTGAATATTTTTATTGGTACTTTAAAATTAATCTCTTTATGTATTTCCTTTCTAGTGAAGATATTCCTTTTTTCATACAACAGATTTGTGGAATTGTATATTTCCTCATCTGTTAACTGTTCAGTTATTTCTTTGGGCCACTTTTTTTTTAAAATTTATTTATTGTATTTTTGGCTGCGTTGGGTCTTCGTTGCTGCATGTGGGCTTCCTCCAGTTGTGGCGAGCGGGGGCTACTCTTCGTTGCAGTGCGCAGGTTTCTCATTGCAGTGGCTTCTCTCGTTGCAGAGCACGGGCTCTAGGCGCGCGGGCTTCAGTAGTTGTGGCACGCGGGCTCTAGAGCGCAGGCTCAGTAGTTGTGGTGCACGGGCTTAGTTGCTCTGCGGCATGTGAGATCTTCCTGGACCAGGGCTCGAACCCATGTCCCCTGCATTGGCAGGCGGATTCCATTGCACCATTGCACCACCAGGGAAACCCTGGGCCACTTTTGATGTGGAATTTCAGCATTTATTTGAATCATCTCTATTAATTTTTAATTTTGAACAGTAACCTTTTTCATTATGTCTGTCACATCAGTTTTCTCATTATTTTGCTTTCCTTTTTGAAAATGTCATTGATTTTTTCCCCCTGATTATAAAAGCAGTATGTGTTCAAAAATAATTATATTATCTAGGGAGAAACACTTGCAACATTTTGTTGGGTTTACTTCCAGCATTATTTCTATGTAACACACCCATTCACATCAATGTTGGCATCATCTATTATATAGAAATTATATATCCTTCCTCTTTCACTTAATATTATCTGATATCCTTTACTGTCTTTAAAAATGTCATTCTATTGACTGCATGATATTTCATCATACAATTTACCATAATTTATGTATCCATTTCCCTAGTGTTTGACGTTTAAATTGCTTACAGAGCTTTCTTGTTTTGTGTGGGTTTTTTGTTTGTTTGTTTGTTTGTCTTACCATTATAAATAATGCCTTGGTGAAATCTCTTACTTAAATCTTAGTATTTATCTCTAGGTTTGGAAACGTTCCTAAAAGTGTAATTAGTATTTCAAAAGATATAAACCCTTTTAGTACTGTTGATCTCAATTGCCAAATTATCCAATTTACATTTCCACTGATGTGTAAGAATACTCTTCTTATATCCTCACCAATACGATCATCAATTTCTAATCTTTGCCAATTCCATAACTGATAAATGTATCTTTCGCTTTCATTTATATTTTTCAGTCATTAGTGATGTTTGATGCTTTCCTTTTGAGGTTTATTTTGTTGCATTCCATTGGGTAATATTATATTTATATACTCAGACCTACCTGCGTTGCCTTTGATAATACCTCCATTTCTTCAGTAGTTAGGATTTTCTTTTCTCTCCTAAGGAAATGTGCAATCATAAAGGTACTAGGAAACCCTGGTGCTTCTGTGTGAAAATCTGGTGTCACACTGACTCACTGTGTGCTTTTCCCCACAGCTGCTGGAGAAGGGCCTCCCCAGCATGCAGCAGCCCCTCCTGCAGGTGATCTACAGTCTGCTCAGCTACATGGACCTTTCTGTCGTTCCGGTAAAGCAGTTCAATGTGGAAGTTCTGAAAACCATTGAAAAATACGTACAAGTGAGTATTTGAACCAGGATGTTTCCAGAAAGTCATTCCAGAAAGATTGAGGCTTTGCATGGAGCTTTCTTTGTACTTGGCCACAGAGCTATATGGGTGCCAGGCTGCATGTTCATTCATTGATACCCGTGGCGTGCTGAGAGCGGCTGAGACGGTGGCCGGCCACACCCTGAGTGGTATCCTGAGGCCGCAGTGCGTTCCTGAGCCTTCGGAGGACACCTCTCTGCCTTTTGGGCTTCTAGGCTGGGGGTTGAAAGCACGCTCCTGGCTGGGAGGGTGGGGGCAGGGTCTCCTTTGAGGGGTCCTGTTTCAATGGAGAAGGAAGAAGCAACTTGCTTGTGCCTGGTTCTAGGCCAGGCGTTTCAAATGCGAACAGTTACTTCAGAGGTTCAAATTGTCCCTTTAGAGTTGAAGGAATTAAGGTTAAGAAAGTGGCATAAATGTACTTGAAAATACTCCAACAAACAAACGTAGTACTTGGTAAGTTTCAGAGTTCAAGGGCAAATGCTAGGTTTTTCTCTGGTTAAACTCATTGACTAAAGCCATACAATTTTAAACTTTTTTTTTTCCATCCTCGCTTCACCAGTCACATTACTTGCAGAAAATTACTTAATGCTAAAAATGATTTTCAAGCTTTTTTTTTTTCCGAGTGGCATTGCTCCAGTAATAGTTGTACCATGTGGTAGGCATTCATTACCACTTTCTCACTTGACACTCATGAGAGACAGAGGGTCAGTCCACATCTTTCTACTAATCATATGCCCCTAGCTTTAAAAACAAGTGATTGTTTTATCAGGCTGCCTATTCTTAGGCCTGTGGGCCCTCCCTGGTACTCAAGACCTTGTCTTGAATGGTGGCTAATTTCATATTCAAACCGTGACCTCCCGTGTGCAGAATTTAACAGTGAAGGAAATGTGTTTTATTTCATGCACTTTATTCCAAGGCCTAGGCAAATAATAACTTTTATCATGCTAGTTTTATCTGTATTCAATATTTTTGTTGGAGAAGTACCTCAGTCGGCTTGGGGTTGTCAGGGATACAAAGAGGGTGAAACAAATGAGACTTACAGGAAGAGTAGGAGTTTGATAAGGCAATAAGGAGAGGAAGGGCGTTCCAGGATGAGGGAATTGCATGAGGAAAGGCACAGAGGCTAAGAGACCTTGGCTGGTTTGGGCAACTCCAGGAGTTGCCTGGGGGAGATTACCCCTGCAGGCCTTCCTCAAAGAGTGTGGATTCCACCTTGTCCACCAGAGGGAGCCCTTGAAGGAGTTTAAGCAGGGAAGTGGCTTGAGCTGAAGATTCTAGAAAGATCACTGTAGCTGGAGTGGGTTTGATGACGGACCCAAGGAGAGGCTGCAGCTGGGGAAACCAGTTAAGAGGCCATTGAAATAGTCCAGGCAGAGGCCAGAGAGGATTCACCTGAGCCAGTGCCAACAGCAATGGAGGGGGCGGGGATCAAGTTCTCAGGAGGGAGGGAAAGAGGGGAGCTAAGAATGGCTCCCAGATTCCTGGGTTAGGTCAGGAGGAAGATGTGGAGAAGAGAAGAGGGCTGAGGGCAGAGGTCAGATGCCCAGGAGCAGATGAGGCAGGAAGAGCCAGAGAAGTAGAAGGAGGACCAGGGACGCTTGGAAACTGGAGGTGGGGAGAATCTTGAGAAACAGTGAGTAGACAGTAGCATAAAATGCAATGAGGGTTGCTGCAGGGGAGGGGGGGCAGTTGTTTGTTTTCTGTTTTGTTTTTCAAACTGAAGAAATACCTCATTAGCAAAAATGGTACCTTGTCATTTTAAACTTTTACTTATTTGAATGTGGACAACACGGGTCCTTTTTATTCTTGTTTCCTAAATGTAGCTCATCTTATGCATAAATTATCTTTTTATGTCATTTGCCTTTTACTTATCACAGAATTTCCTGCACTGTTTTAAATCAATGAGTTCTGACTGGCCATTAGAAGTTTTGGTAGCTGGCGGCATATTGTTTGTTTGTTTTTTTAAAATTATTTTTACCCATTGACTCTTTTATTTCCTTCAGAGCGTCCACTGGAGAGAAGCTTTGAATATCTTGAAGCTAGTAGTTTCTCGATCTGCCAGCCTAGTTTTACCTTCCTACCAACACAGCGACCTTTCAAAGATAGAAATACATCGAGTATGGACCAGTGCATCTAAGGAATTACCTGGGAAAACCCTGGACTTTCACTTTGATATTTCAGAGGTATGTTAACTGTTTCTGTAAACTTTAGCATGAATACATAGTGGCAAAGGTCAGAACTAGTTGCCTGGAGAAGGGGAGACTTATTTTACGGTTATGTCAAGTGAAACCTCCTAAGACCTAAATTAGGTTCAACGCATTGTCCTATTCACTGGGGCTCTTCAATGGCAGCTTTTAGAAATAGAAGCTAGCCTCAGTTATATAAAAATGACTTCCCCCCAAAAGATAACTTTAAAATGGAATGATCTTAAGCATTTTAAACCATGACCTTCACTCATTCTGTATCTGACAGCTGTCACGTCCTATCTTGTATCCACAACCTTGTTTCCTGAACTGCAGCCAAACCAGCGGATGCCTGAGATTTACAGGAATACAGAATCTGCCTTTATGGTCACTTCCCCAAGCCACACTGCTTTTTAAACCAGTATAACTACCTAAATTCTTGCCTTGAGGGAGATGGGTGTGAGGAGGGAAGAGACTTATAAACTAAGGAGTTAGGAAGAGAAGAAGACAGAAAATAGTCAGGTTTACCTGCTGGTCCATGAGCAAACTTTTGGGAGGCCTGTACTTAACTATTTTAGTCCAAGATGTAAAAATACATTTGCTTTCCTGTCTCCTTTACCCCATGGCCCATAAACCCCCCAAAGCAGAAACAACGGCCTGTCCACTTTGTAAGCAGGGTCTGTACAGTGTCTGATGCATGTTAGGTAGTTCATAAATATTCTTCAACACGGCTGAGTGGATTCATTCACTAAAGGGATCAACTAGATCTGCTTACATGGAACTCACTCTGTTGATTAGGTTGTAGCTAGATTGGGTTTTCTCACACAGTCTCATTGACTGTTCATCATTTCAGTACTCAGGAGGAGATGCTGTTGTGCTTCCATTGTGATGTTTAGTGTGTATATGATATTAAGGCATCAACTCAGTATTTTGCAATGTTTAACATTTTTTTTACATTGCTGGGGGTGGGGGAAGCTTACTCTTTGACTTAAGTTTACTCTGTCCCAAAGAGGTACAGAAAACCTGTAGCCAATCCGCCGCATGCCCCGGAGACCCAGCTGCTCCAGAAAGATGTGCCTTGAGAGGCAGGTGGAGAATTACCAGCCAGCGTCTGCCGTCTCTGAATGTAGGCCTGCGAACAGGTTTCTGCAGAGGCCTCCCTGGGGCTAAAGTTTGGGAGGTGCTGCCTACCCAGCCACCACACTCCAGGACTCTCAGGAAGTGAAATTTCTGAAGTGTTGTCAAGAACCTGGCCCTGACCTCATTCATTAAAATAATTGAAAAGATATAAATAATTTAAATAAATTTTTAAATAATTGAGAGTGTATCAAGATTGGTGATTACAGGTTGGGGTGAGGGGAAGGAATTTTGGTCTTGTTTTAACTATAAAGAAAGTCTTTCAAGCTTAAATATCTGAAAACTGTTTTGCTTTCCTGCATGTCTTCCTTCTTATCTTTACAATCATTTCCAAAGTGTGTTTAAGAACACGCAATTGGGGCTTCCCTGGTGGCGCAGCGGTTGAGAGTCCGCCTGCCGATGCAGGGGACACAGGATCGTGCCCCGGTCCGGGAAGATCCCACATGCCGCGGAGCGGCTGGGCCCGTGAGCCATGGCCACTGAGCCTGCGCGTCCGGAGCCTGTGCTCCACGATGGGAGAGGCCACAACGGTGAGAGGCCTGCGTACTGCAAAAAAAAAATAAAAACATAAATAAAAGAAATATATTTTAAAAATTAAAAAAAAAAGAACAAGCAATTGGATTTGTTTTCAGCTGCTAAAGAGGGTGGGACAGTGTTGAAGATGCAGAATGATCTGGAATATGTATTTGAACATAAGGAAAATGAGCCTCCTTGTAACACTGAACTTCTCTAATCTAAGTTTTAATCAGATAAGCAGTTCTTGGTTGCTGCTGGGATACAGTGATCCATATACCCCAGAAGTATGAATGAGATGGAAGAACATGTGCTTCTCTATTCTTTTTTCTCAAGACGCCCATCATCGGGAGGCGATATGATGAACTGCAGAACTCTTCTGGGCGTGATGGGAAGCCCAGGACCATGGCTGTCACCCGGAGTGCATCTTCCACCTCATCAGGCTCCAACTCCAATGTCCTTGTTCCTGTAAGCTGGAAGAGGCCCCAGTACTCTCAGGTAAATAAAGAGTCCTCGACTCCCAGGATTGGAAGGGAGCTTAGGGGACCTATTGAACCCAACTGTGATATGGGATTCCTGCATCCACCATCCCAATATTTCCCGTCTGGGCATCGACACTTCAGTGATGATGATCTCGTGGTATTCTGTATCCCGAGGGAACCCATTTTATCTTTGAACAGTTCATTACATTGAGTTGAAGTCTGACACTCTATTGCTTCTTCTCATTGGTCCTTGTTCTCTTAAGGCTTAGAAAATGCAATTGGATCTGTCTTTCACATGGCAGCCCTTCAAACACTTAAAGAAACTCTCCCTCCTCTGCCACTCACCCAAATCAGTCCTCTTTTCTCCAAGTAGTACATCCTTAGTTCTCCTAACCAATCCTGCATAACAGGGCCACACCCCAATGACCATTCTGGCTGCGGTCCTACGAGCCTGCCCTCCAGCCAGTGGGCTCCATGCACACCTGACCCTGCAGAGCATGGTGGGCGGCCAGATTTCTCTGTGGTTCTGTCATCTGTATTCACTTTCTGGGTGACTGCATCACAGCGTTGATGTCACTGGACTTACTGTCAAGTGAAACCCATGCATTATTTGGGGCTCTTTTGGAGACATATGCCAGAAGCCCAGTGGAAGACTACCTTAAGTGGAAAGGGAATGTGTTAACTCCTGTCATAACTTCAAGCAGAACTAGATTGTAGCACACACCATCCTTAGACCCTCTCTGTCCTTCTCACTGCCCCCACCTTCTCTTCCCAAGGTCTCAGGCCTGCTCTCCTCCCTGCTGACCTCATTCTCAGGCAGACTCTTCCAATGTGAGGCCCAGCAACCTCTGGCAGCTCCAGATTTACATGGTCTTTGGCTCTGACGATTTCAGGACAGAGGCCTCCCCTCCCGAGCGTCGTAGCAATTCCGGAGAAAGGGCTCTGTGCAAGAGAGGCAGAGCCCCATCTGGCGGGAGAAGAGCCGTCCCAAGATAAAAAGAGGGACTGCATTACCAGAGGAAGGCGAAGTGGGTGCTGCTGGGTGCTGCGCAGAGAGAAACCCTTGGTTTGCACGCCCAGCAGGACTCATCCTCGCTCTCAGAGGTTAGGGAAGTGGAGCTTAGAGCACGGCGCCTACTGGAGCAGAGCCGGTTCTCAGTGAGTGCTCACTGCGCGCTTGAACAGAGAGCCCGCCCTACTTTCTTGGGAATTTGGAAAAGAGAAGACAAATGTACAGCCCAATTCCATGCTCCTGTACATTCATTCCTTCCCAGAATTGTAAAGTGCCCACTAAAACTTCGGGAAATAGGTTAGTGAACCTCTTGCCATTCTTCAACATCAAGGTCCTCCTGTCTTTGACCTTGAAATGACACCATATTGAGTGTCCCGTCTATAATTTGAAAAGAAGGATGCAGGGAACTGAGTTCCATTAAGAAGGAAAATCTATGAGTGATATTGGCCTCCTTGCAGTCTGCATATTAAATCAGATTAAAAGGGAAAAAAAATCATTTTCAGGAGAGGAGGATGATTGCTTTAAGAGCAATTCTGAGGCACATAACGTTTTTTAGGCTCTGGTTATCCATCTTTTTCATTCTTAACTCACCAGTCATTCTGAGACCTAGTTTGTCTGTGTCATTGGGAAATGTGAAGGTTTGTAGAAGAATCCCTGTGCCTAAGGAACTGAAAAGTAAGGTTTACGAAGAACAGCAAAAGGAATTCTATCCATTTAATTATAGGAAGAATAAATTGGGAAAGATTTAATATGCCTTGCAAATAATCGAATTTAATTCTGCAGAAAGTAAATTTATCCTCCCATTTGAGGAAAAGAGAATTGTGTTGTAATATAATAGATTTAATTTAGGTGTAAGGAAAGGCTTGCTAATGATTGAAAGTTGTAGCACACAAGAAAGATTATCAAGGGGAGGAATGAACATCTGCTAGAGAACCAAGGGGTTGACTTTCTCATCCCCTCCCTTGGGAAAACTTAGATCAGCACTGTCCAGTAGAAACATAATGTGAGCCTCATTTTCAATTTTCTAATAGTCACCTTTTGAAAAAAAAACAGGTAAAATTAATTTTAATAACACATTTTAGTTAACCTAATATATCTAAAATATTATTTTTTAACATATAATCAATATTTTACAATTATTGGTGAGATATTTTACATTCTCTTTTCATACCAACTCTTTATGTATTTTATATCTGCATTCTCACTGGCCACATTTCCGGTGGGTTAGCCCTTTGTGGCTGATGGCTACAGCACTGGAGTAGATTTGATCACAGGACCCCATGATTAAAACCTGCCTGTGTGTTTCTTTTCCAGAAGAGGACGAAAGAGAAGTTGGTACACGTCCTTTCTCTGTGTGGCCAAGAAGTCGGATTAAGCAAAAATCCATCGGTAAGTTCTGTCCTATATCCCATTTATTTTGGTGTCATAACCTTTTTACCTTTGGTCAGCTTTTGCCTTTGGTCATGTAGTTTGGAGGTTTCAACTATGAATTACAAGTATGATATCCATCATCTAGGTCAAACCCTTAGATTATTTCTCTCCATAGTATGATTTTTAATCTCAGTTCAGAAACAATGAAAGATGTTATTGGCTATTTGCTCCAGTTGGTAAATAAAAACTCAGTTATTTTAATTTTTTTAATATCTTGGATATTTTTAATAAATATGCCCAGACTTTCTTAAAATATGTATATGTGACTGTCTTCTGCACCACCATATATGATACACGTTCCTTTTCGGTGTAATTTTACTCTCTGTACACACATCTGTTACCGTGATGTCACTATTTTACTCATGTACAATAAAGGCAAAAATAGTGATATATTATCATGTTTTTTATCATATAAACTTCCACTGAGGGACTTCCCTGGCGGTCCAGTGGTTAAGACTCCATGCTTCCACTTCAGGGGGCATGGGTTCGAGCCCCGGTCAGGGAAGTAAGACCCCGTGTGAAGCGCAGCCAAAATAAAAAAAAACCCACAAACCAACAAACAAAAAACTTCTACTGATGTTACAGTTGCACAAAAATGCCATTGGGCTTTGAAATAAATGAATAATTGAAGTATTAGAAGTTAGCTTCTGAAGTTTCATAAAATTTAGAAAATTCAAATTGTGTGAGAATATTGTAGCAAAAACAATAAAAATCTCGGGGTTTGGTTTTACCAGGTATTTTTATTTCATCTATATCACAGCATCTTTGTTAGTAACCAGAAAAGAAAATAGCAAACTAAGTAATTTCCCAAGTAAGAAGTAGCAAACAGTGTCTCTGTGGAACTACTTTTAAAATTCCAAAATGTATATACTAATGTAGTTCATGAGCAGGTGAAATATGAAACTCATAGATGTGAGCTAAAGTGCAAGTTGATACTTGTAATCGTCTGGGAATGTGCCCCAGCCAGAAGGGTGGCCTCCGCTGAAGTCACCTTCTGAGTTATTGATCAGTGGGTTTGCTGCTGCTCCTGTGACATCATTGAGGGCAGAGAGACGAGGAGATAGTGTGGGGTAGATTGAGCCCCCCAGCCTGAAAGGGAGAGGAATGAGAGCCCTTTACCTCTGCAGTGGCATAGCCAGAGAGGTCCATTTCTTACCACCCCTGTGGTTACACTGTCTCCTTCAGATCCAAACCGCCTGTTTCTGTGCCAGGCCTTTCTAGCTAGAAATGTTTACTATGTTACAAATAAGAAAAGTGGCACTAACAAGGAAAGGGAGGCCTCGGCTGAGGAAATCAGAATTCTAGTCTCTCATCTCTCACTGACTAGTTGGCTGGTCCTCAGTGCTATTTATCTCATATACCCATTTGCAATCCCTGTACAGACTGTGTGTCTTGTACCATTTTATGAAAACCTAGTGCAAATCCTATGACTGCTCTTAAACACTGGAGAAAAAAAAGAATGTTTAAAATCCATTCCCGGGCTTCCCTGGTGGCGCAGTGGTTGAGAATCCACCCGCCAATGCAGAGGACACGGGTTCAAGCCCTGGTCCGGGAAGATCCCACATGCCACAGAGCAACTAAGCCCGTGCGCCACAACTACTGAAGCCCGCGTGCCTAGAGCCCGAGCTCCGCAACAAGAGAAGCCACCGCAATGAGAAGCCCGCTCACCGCAACGAAGAGTAGCCCCCGCTCGCCGCAACTAGAGAAAAAGCCCACGCTCAGCAACAAATACCCAACACAGCCAAAAAGAAAGAAAGAAATTTTAAAAAAATAATTTAAAAAAATAAAATCCATTCCCCCCCCCCTTTTTTTTCCTTTTGAGAGATATTTGTGATATCTAAATTCTTATAAATGACTTGCTTACTTTCAAGGAAGACCAAGACATTATAACGGTTAAATAAAGAATACTGTTCATTTTATTTAAAATCAGTCTATGTTCAGGAGAGGCTGGAGAGCAAAACATTTAGATTTATTTGAAGTCTGTTATTTCTACAGAGTTATATTAAAATGGCCCAAGTGAAATGAACCTAAACATAGAAGTTAATTTAAAAATATTAACATACTAAAATTTTAATAGAAAAAAAGTTTTGTTTGAATCAACAGGACAGGACTTTTAAGTATGAATTATGAGCACGGCTGCTCAGCTTCTCCTCTGTAATTCAAATCAACAAGTACTGTACTTCCTGACTTATGTTTCTTTTTCCCTACCGGTTCCTGGTTTATCTCTAAGAGGGTTAAATACTTTGCTCTCACAGTTCGTTCTACAATAACATATCTTGGCATCAGTAGTCCTTAAAATCTTTCATGATAATATGTATGTGATGTGTATGTGTGTGTGAATCTGTACAGTTTCTAACCTCGGTAAGTGCAGAAACATTGGAAAATTTCTTGGCTGCTGTAGACTGTGAACATACACTCAGTTGTCACACACACACACACACACACACACACACGCACGCATGTAGGATACACTTTTCATTAAGAAGCAGCGATTTGACTCTTGAACAGTTTCCTAGTGTGTGAACTTGCATCTTCACAATGAGTTTAATCTGAAGGCGCCTGTCCAACATAAATAATAAAAGAGCATTCTAAAAATACCCACTTAAGGAATTAGGTGTGTACTGGAAATACAGTGCTCTGAGGAGCCAGTTACACTTTTTGTAACACAAACAAAGAAGGGAGAGCGGTTTCTCAGCAGAGGACTCTTGGTTCGTAGGTGATTTTCTCGTCGTGTGGGGACTTGGATCTGCTGGAGCATCAGACGAGCCTAGTGTCCTCCGAGGACGGCACCCGGGACCAGGAGAACATGGACGACACCAACAGTGAGCAGCAGTTCCGGGTCTTTAGAGACTTCGATTTCCTAGACGTGGAGCTGGAGGATGGAGAGGTACGGCCAGGCTCGGTGAAAACCATCCGCTCAGCCTTTTCCTTGACTAACAGAACAGTTTCTTTCTATCTGCTAAATAATGAGTTCTTTCATTAGAAAACTGTAAACTTTATTTTTAATCAATTTATTCAAAGTACAGCAGCTTAACTTTGGCAAAAGTCACCACAAGCTTCCTGTCTAAGCCCACAGCCAAAGCCACCAAGTTCTTTCTAAATGGCAAAGATCTGACTTTGAATGACCATACAGAGACTCTGTGTGTGTGTAGTCCAAAGGTGAACTTTAAAAAAAAATCACAGAAGCATTCAAGGTCTGAGCCTGTTCTCTGGTACCTGGGTAAAACAGGCTAAGCATTTTATTATTTTCAACGTGCGATTGCTCTCATGGGTTGACGTCAAAGCTTGCCTGCTGCAACCTGCGATCAGAGCCCAGGGGCCCCGGCATCTTTGTGCTGTTTGATGAAACCCTCAGAACTTGAAACTATATTGAACATACAAGAGCTCTTGGCTCTGCTTTCAGTTGGTTCTTGACACCTGGAGTAGCTGAATTCAAGTATCAACAGGCAGATGCAGATCTGTTTATCTGAATGATAATCATGGTAATAAGACCCTTTCCGTTATGAGTCATGTTTTTGAAAACCTGGGGTTGCAAGGAGGAGCATCATTTCAGTAGCTCAGGGGCGTGTTCCAGCTGAGAGGCAGGCTTTTTCCTCCTGGGATGGACACCATGTTCCCTGAAGTGGGGTTGGCATCTGTAATAAAGCCTGGTACCCAGCCTGGCATGTGGTGGGATCCACCTACTTCAGCTCACATTTAACCAAGCACACTCTATTTCCCAGGCAAAGAAAGGGCTTTCTGCTAGCCGTACAGTTAAAATGGAGGCTCAAATTCAAAGTTTATCATATCCTGTGGCAGGTAGGCACCTCCTAATTTAACAATAAACTTGTGGGAAATAATGCTTCAAGTAACTGCTTACCTTCCCTAAAAGGATATGATTGCTGACCAATCCACTTATGTCAAGGCAAGGCCACGGAGCTGGACAAGCTCTATTGAGCTCTATTTTTGTCCTTGCTGGCCACTGACTACCCTGGCTGTCTGTGCCAGCAAGGAAGAATCATGTTCTCAGAATGAAGAATGTTTTCTTTACCAATTCTTTCCCTGGAAGCAAGTTTAGCAGATCCAGTCCTTTAAGAGTATAAAGGCACCAACTGCACGGCATCTTTAAAATGTGTACGCTTTCATCTTGAATTGTTCTCAAGCCAGTAAAAAGCATTGCAGAGTTTTCTGACTGTTAACCATAATTAGTGATAAAGAAATCAATTGCTAAATGCAGTGAGGATTGTTGAAAAAGTCTAATGCAAAATACAGCTGTTTTGAATACTTTCGAAATGATCCAGAGGTATATGGAATGTCAAAAGTTTAGCTTCCTGGTCTGAGCAACTGACCTAATCTTTGCTCTTAGGCTAGAATTCAAGCTTGGGCACCCTCTTCAGGGGTTAAACTATGGAGAGAAAAATTGATGAGACAAGAGAGGCATCATTTTTCAGTGTCAGCCAAAGAAAAATGTGTTATGTGAAGGGACCTAGGAGGAATGGTGTCAGAGAAATCAGAAACAATTTCAGAACAACTAACAAATTTAACTTCTATCAAAATAAAGTAAGGAAAACCATAGATGCCCATCACTTGAAAATAAATATTATACTAGTATTTTTCAAGGACAATAAATAATGATTACTAGGCCTTCCTTCCAGTGTTCTCGCTATTGTCCTAGCCAACAAGAACTAAAAAATCATAGTCATTATTTTATCTTGTATGATTAATATTTTATAAGAAGTTCAAGAATGTGAAAGTATATATTTTATCCAAATAAAATTAACCATTTGAGGATATTTTGCTACTTCTCAATAAGGTTATAATAAGGGATCCTTGCGAGCTTACAGAGTGGTAGAGTGAAAATGTAAGGGCTCTGGGGTCAGGCAGGTCCAACTCTGACTTTCAGCTCTGCCACTGACCCAGCTCAAGCCTGGATGCAGTTTCTCTTGGCATCCTCATCTATCGAATGGGAGTGATAATACCTGCCTATAGAGTTGACGTAAGGATCAAGTAAGATGACCTATGTAAAGCTTTTAGCATAATTTCAGGTAGTAGGCATTCGAAATATCTGTTCCTTTGTACTGTCTTTGGTGAATAATTTCAGTATTTCCTCATCTGCCAAAGGTAAGCATATTTGGCTTCTAGATCAACACACATTTACTAAAAAAAAAAAAAAAAGACAAGGTTTTTGTCATGTCTATTCCTTTTCATTAAATAGTCTCAGAATGTATTGACTAATATCTTTAAGGGTTTGCCTTTGAACTTCTCAGAATCTTTAAAGGGTGCTGTGTCTTTGCTATTAATTGCACCTCAGCAGTGAAACAGATCATGATCACAAACACTTCTGGTTTTGTGTGCAGGATCAGGTGATGCCACCTCTTTTCCCCAGCTGATGACCCTCATTAGTCTTTCCATGACGTTTCACGATTTTCTCACAGATAAAAATTTAGGCATTCCAAAAAAAAAAAAGTGTTGAGGAGACCAAAGTTGTCACTGAAGTGGAAAGCTATTTCAGAAATTGTATTTATGATTTGTTACCAACTACATCATCCACCGCTAAGAGGTTTGGAATTTCCGGTGTTTCATACTAATTTTTCTTTATGGGGTTAGTGTATCTTTGTCTTTTTTCTTTAAGTTGCATCTACTGACGTATATACTGTTAGCACTGTTAGTTGCTGTTGTGTTAAAACTAAGACAAATGCACTTGAGTATCTAATATAATCATTTTAAATAGACCTCTTATTTGTTTTTCTGTCCATTCAATCTGCTACACAGGAACTTCAGGTAAGACGATGCTATTTTCAATTCAGATGCACTAGTAGATGTTTTGCATCATTGCAGATTTATAACTGCATAACTGCTTTTTCCCCCCTTCGAGAGTATGTATGCCTATTTGCACATTTACACTGAGATGTGTGTGATAGAAGTATTTTTCTTGGTTGCTGTACAAGGGAAATATTTTCTGAAGTATAAATATGAGATAGTTTTAAAATCTTTATATGTTTAGTTCTGGAAGTTGCATGATTATATCTCTTGAGAGAGAGTGAGTTTTTAAATATGATCCATGGAAATCCTATAATTTCCCATTAGGCAGTTGCACAGCTGGATTGGTTTTGCTGTTAAATTCTTTTATTAAAAGCAAAATCAAGAAGCTGCATCTAACAGTATACCACATATACTGCCAATCCCTTTTATTTTCCAGGAATTAGGAGCTATCTTTGGATGGTGACTATATAAAATTTCATCCAAATGAGGACCCTTTTCAAGTAAAAGGGGCCCGGTAATAATTACACCCAGACAACAGGCATAAGCTGGCATTATCCTGGGCAAACTGACCTATAATCACCCTGTATCTATGCCATATAGACTTACTCTAAGTAGGTACATTTGGGAGAACATATTTTGACCATCCAGGTTCCTTCAACAATAATTCTTATTTTTTTGGAACTCCAGGATCAAAGAATACGATTTCCAACATTTCTGGAACATTCAATCGTGAATACTTTCTCATCTCAGTGTAAATCCTGAGTGGTTATTTAAGTTTGATAACTGACATATGCAAATTGTCCATCAGGAATAGTTAGCCATCTTCTAAATTTTCTCACACATAGAAAATCTCACTTAATCAGTGAAACACTCTTTTGGCTTTTGACCTTGTAGGTAACATAAAATGCAAATCTGACATTTGGGTGTGGGGAAGTTGGAAGGTGGCTCTCCCAATAGGGGTATTCCTGTGCTATGAGAAGGCCCAGTTGACTTTTAATCACCACCGACTTTAACGTAGGCTAGGCTACTGTTCCATCTCAACCCCTCAGCTACCACCAAGGAAACAGTTTCAACATCTTTGCCTCTAATGGAGGTATTGCATCCTCTTGCAAGACACCCAGATATTATTCCTGCAAGAACAACTTCCCTGACTCCCAGTTCCCATGCCTGATTGATTCAGATCTTCACCTGAGCTGCAATCAAATTAACAGCAATGGCAATCTATACCCAGTGTAGCATTCTCTGGCCCTAGGTGTCTGTATTTCTGTGCAAGCTCAGTGCAACCCAGGTTCAGTGTGGGAGACATCCAGAACTGCTGCCTGAGGTAGTTCATCTACCCCATCCATTGATTTGGTAGAAGAGAATCTGTTTTGTGAATTATGTTTTACAGTTGTACGTTTTTCCCGGTAACTTTTACATTCTTTTTTCTCCGTATTGTAATCTCATTTTTCTTTACCCTCTTTGTTTCTTCACACATTGAGTTTTCTTTTTCTTCCTAGAGCTCTTGCCTCTTCCACATTTTTTTCATTTTTTCACTGAAACAGCTATTTTAAAACACCAGCACAACAGTCAGCCTTTTCTACCAGGAAAAAAAATCATTTGGTGGTAATTTATCACAGCACTTACAGATAAAAGGTACAAATACAGCTATAAACTATGGAAAGCATATTCTGAGTCTTATAATCAAACAGTCCTAAGAACAATCATAAATATCATAAATGGGGTGAATAATGCTAATTTCCATATCATATCCAGAATGTGTTCAGGATTCTTACCTGTTGCCTTCCACCATGAATAGCCAAAACAGACTTTGGAAAAGCTAAGCATCTATTATATGAGAGATCTGTGAGAATGGTAAGATTCATTTCATTAGGAGCCAGAAAAAATAGACCCTTAAAATCAGAGGAAAATTAATAAATTTAATGCTCATTAATTTTAATAGTAATTTACATCTCTCACTGAAATTATATTATTATGCTATTTACTGAGCTCTCATCAGAAAGTTATTTATGGGAGTTCCCTGGCGGCATAGCGGTTAGGATTCGGTGCTTTCACTGCAGAGGCCCAGGTTCAATCCCTGGTCGGGGAACCATCCCACATGCCATGCGGTATGGCCAGAATACAAAAAAATAAAATAAAATAAAAATAAATAAAACATCACATTTAAAAAAAAGTTACTTATGTCAGTGAACCATCAGTGTTTCAAATGACTAATATAAATAAGATTCTGTGCTAGATTTTATTCAGATTACCTATTTGTTTAGGTTAAAATTTGCTCACCAATAAGCTAGTAATATTTCTCTAGCTTTATTCCTATCTTAACAGAGAGAAAAATAAAACCCAAATTGGTTTTCAAAAAAAAAATTTATGTGCATCACATAAGCTTATTTAATATCTGATGGTTTGTAGAGAGAAAGTCTGAGCTGTATCTAAAATCTTTATTTAACACTTTACATTGCCACTTAGCCCAGTTCTCAGTGCAAATGTACAATTCAGCAATAATCCTTGGTACCGAGTCAGTCCATTCAGGTCTAGGGAAGGAACTGTTTTCTATATTGGGGCAATTATTTAAAGATGAGCCTAAAACAAAACTGAAGCCTTGCTGCTCTGGCCTCTGCGTAGTGCATGATTGTCCGACTGTGCCCAGCTGCTCTCTGATACCCCTTAACGCTGCATTTTATCTGTGAAAACTGCTGCGGCAGAAACAGCCTGGAATGTTTACCTAATGCTCTTCTACTTAATACCCAGAGGGTGTGGAACGTGCCACAAGTGGAGCTCCTACTTTTTCTCCTGAAAAGAGTACTAAACAGGGGCGGGGTTTGGGGAGGGAACATCTCTTTTGAAGTTGTTTTAATATTAACAGTCTCGCTCTGACAGATTTTTGTTAACAGGGATCATTTATAGAGTATCCCAAAACCAGCTTGTTAAAACACAAGATGTTACCCACTGTGCCAGAGTAGAGTGTATAATCATGTCTACCTATGATTTAATACGCATTTTGGTGAAAACAGTGTGCTTCTTACTACTTTTCACATCATGTAAGCAAAATGTTTGGTGCCCAAGGCCATGAGGGCTTGAGAGTTCATAATGAAAAATTTTATTACTAAGCTGTGGCTAATCGACTGTGTAAAGGCGTGAGTGCAGGAGGACTTTGGCCTGAAAAAAGCAGCTCATGGTGTGATTTCAGGGCGAGAGTATGGACAATTTCAACTGGGGAGTCCGCAGGCGTTCTCTGGATAGTCTGGACAAGTGCGATATGCAGCTTCTGGAGGAGCGCCAGCTTTCAGGAAGTTCTCCCAGCCTAAATAAAATGAACCACGAGGATTCCGATGAATCCTCCGAAGAGGAGGATCTCACCACCAGCCAGATCCTGGAGCACGCTGACCTAGTAAGTAGGAACTCTCCACCTACTCTTTCCAAGACGTTGGGAGACTTCTTTTTGTGATTCAAGCAGTAGTGCAGTTTCCAGTTGCAGCTAAAGAAACTTGCTACAGCTGCTCAACTCAACTCTGAAACATGAGGTTGTGTCTGATTCTAACCGGTCTCTTCTCTGTAGGTTGCAAATGGAAACAAACACTGGGGTTTTTATAAGCCCTGAATGCCATCAAATCCGTTCAGGCCTAGATTTTCCCCAAAAAACTTTTATTATGCTGAAATCTTTTTTTTTTTTTAATTCCTCAGACATCTGAAGTTTGAGGAAATATGACACAGACATTTTGATGGGGTTATCTGGAAATAGGGGTGTTTGTATTGTTCAGTGCTGGGCCTTGCCAGCTAGTGTGCTTAAGTTCTAATGACAGTGAAGTATGTATGTTAAACAGTTATTACCTGTCCACCAAAAACTAGCTTGTACACTGGTTTGTACTCTTATGTAAAGAATAATTAGAGCTTTTGATGAATGGGAACGCCACACTCTGTTTTATTTCCTGTGCTTTCTCAACAGATCATGAATCTCTCCCCTTCTGAAGAGACTCATCCCATGGAACTCACGACCACCTGCGATATGACCCCCGCTGACCCTCATGCCTTTAACACCAGAATGGCTAGCTTTGACGCTTCTCTGCCTGATATGAATAATCTTCAGATTTCTGAGGGTTCAAAGGTGAAGAGATTTTGGCAATCGTTGACTGTAGTTTTTATTTTCTTTCTTTCTTTTTTGAAGTAGTTGACTTTGTGCCCCTAAACCTAGGTTTTGAAGTTGCTTTATTCTCACAGAGCTGAGTAGTCATCTTGCTGTTGGTTGAAGGAGATTTGATTTGAGGTCCTTTTAAAATGAAACATTTTGCATTTTCCATAGAGCACGAACACTGCTCGTGTTTTGCCATTTGATTAATGGCAAAACAAATTGGTATATGTCGGAGATTGCTGAGACTGGGAAACTGCTGTTCTTTGTCATGACTTTTATAAAACGATCTGCTAAGTGAGGTGTGGGTGTATGCGTGTATCGGGGGGAAATTTTTTCCTAGGTAGGAACCAATTTTACAATCTGTACATTGATTCTGTTCTCGCCTTTGGCTGACTATCAGAATTTTCAATATCAATCACAGTATTATGCACAGAACTGTCCTAGCCAGGCTCTCTGAGGAGAAAAGTAAGTAAATGGACACAATTTCCTGATTTAAAAGGTCAGCTTTAAAAAAAAAAAATCTAAAAATGTGTATATCATTCAAGGTTTATTTTATCAATATTCCCGTAAACGACCTTGTCCATAAAACTGTCAACTCCCACACTGTGTTCACATAGGTGCCCACATAAATGCCCATTAGCACAGAATTTTATTTTCTTATATTAGAAATACCAAAATAACCTATTGCTGTTAGGATAAAGTTTTCTTTATCTTTAGTTTGGTTATGGTGGTATAAGTTTAAGGAGAAAATGAAATAGAAAAAAATTTACAAAAGTATATTCTTTCTGATGCTTCTACTAGAAAAATATAATACTGGCTATTCTGTATTCTTTTACAGTGTGCTAAAAAATATGTCTGCGGTCTAGCAAACTCTAATCTACTTTAAACCAAGGGCAACCAATGAAACTGCAATCACCTAAAAATATTGAAGCTTAAAAAATAATTATTTCTAAGACTTCCCCATTGCAAAAGGACTATGCTCAGGATTCTTAGAATTAGCAGAGTCCTTTTTTAGCCAAAAAAGGGGCCAGAAAGAAAACTGTCTGAGATTAAACTTCATGGAAAGGACATCACAAAATAAATGTGAAGTTATTAGCATTTATTATTTCTCAGTCTTGCAATAGTCATTTTCTCAACTTTTCTATTTTGAATGCTAAGTTATATAATTCCTTATACAAAGCATTGCCTAAGGAGTAATATTTTCATGGACTCACACAGAAATCTATCAAGGAATTCTGTCAAGGAAAGGCTGAGTCTAATTTCTGAAAAGCTATATCTGTTTTTCACATCAGCTGGGCTTCTACAATGTTTGATGTATCTGTGATGTCAGAAAGAGAAAACAGAAAATATTTTTATAAGAACTCAGCCCACCCCTAATAGATTAAGTCTATATACGCTAATAACCCAGGCCGGTCAGCAGTCTCGTTGGAACCACTCTAGTTTTAAAAAGCAGGAAGATGTAAATCAACTATACTCCAATAAAAATTAATTTAAAAATAAATAAATAATAAAATAAAATATAGTGCTCTGCCCACTCATCAGACACAAGAAAGCAGTGAATCTTCTAGCCAAAATTAAGCTGGTTAACTGCATGGCTATCAACCTGGACAGTTACTGTTTACATTCAAAATTTGGGGTAAAGGATAAATGAGTTTTTAACAACAACAAAAATTATATGAAGTGGACCATTAATGAAATTCTAACTGGACAGAAACTAAATATTTTTTAATGGCAATAGTAAATGTTTTAAAGATAAAAAAATAAAAATAAAATAAATAAGAAGCAGCAGATATGGATACGCCTCTGAAACACAGTATTTATGAGCAATTCCTTCAAAGACATGAGATAACCTATTTCCCTAACATATCTGTAAACATTTCTAATTTCGCTATTTAATCCTAGACTCAAAATACTAAATGGGCAGCCAGATGTCAGCCCACGATAACTCTCTAATTCATATATACATCTATTTCGCCTTGATTTTGTTTTTGTTTTAAGAAAATGACTCACTGAACCACGTATGTGTGATTTCTTCCTCTCCTCTTCTGCTCTGTGATCCAGTTGCCTTCCTTCCTCTCCCAAAGAACAATCAGTTCTCCAGATGATTTCCCCCTGGCCCAGGTTCAAGCCCAGCCTCTTTTTCCATTTGACTTGCTACGTCTTTTTCCTGCCCCTCGGTGATCCCAGCTCTGCCTGCCCTAGAGCCCTTTCATCTCGCAGATCATTCTACATTTTATAGCAACGTGAGAGCAGCCTCTCATATCTATTATCTTCAAGGGATATTCCCAAGAGTAAAGCATATGTGTATATGGATCTCGGAGGATTTTCAGCATGGAAAGGCCTGTCAACGTGGCAGGCTTGGTGAATAACTCTGGATCACTTGTGAGCACCGCAGACACTTCCGGAGCCTTTATTATGCCAGGCACTGACAATTCTAAATTCTAGTTTCCATAGGTAATATTGGACATATTATATAATATATTGGAGAGTTAACTCCAGATAACTTGCTTTAGAAGACTGGGGTTGTACAATGAAAAGAGTTCTGAATCAGAGATGGTGTCTCTAGTCCCAGCTCTGGCTCTGATTATATACCTGATATTAGGCACGTCCTTTTCCCACGTGGAGCAGCTGTTTCCTCATCTATAAAATATGGAGATTGGACCAGGGGGTCTCTACGGTCTCTTCCAAGTTTAGCATTTTATACTTCATAAGCGTGGGTCAAATATGGTAATCTACTGAGAGCCTCTTTGGGAACTCTCCCGGAAAAGACTGAAAAGAAGATAAAGAACAGTACTTCAGAGAATTCTTGAGCTCAGTTATAGAAATTGACTCTACCGTAGCTAGAAGACAAATGCCCCCAATTTCTATTACTCTCAGGATTGCAGATTTTCCTATGGATAGTCTTACATATTGGGGGGATTCTTTTCTCTTTTTATGTTCCCAGGTCAGCGCTGCCCAGGAGGCAGAGGACACTACCGTGCATGAGGATGATCTTTCCAGCTCCATCAACGAGCTCCCGGCAACTTTCGAATGCAGCGATAGCTTTAGCCTGGATATGACCGAGGCAGAAGAAAAAGGCAGTCGAGCGCTGGACCAGTTTACTCTTGCCAGGTGAAGAGTGTACAGGGCACATCGTACTGGCTTCGCTCTCACTCCAGTTAAATGTCAGGCTTGTGCTGCTGGGACTTCCTAACAAAGGAGTCCAAGCGGACATATAACTTGGAGGGCTCTTGGCGGGTGGGAATCCTCCAACCCCAGAGCAGGGCCTTATGCGGAACCCATAAAGCCCTGGAGTAACGTAAAAAGCCAGAGGGGAGCCTGGGGACATGGTCTTGTAAGCTTTGAAAATAAGCAAGCTTGGCAAGGCTTGGAAATAGGGAGTTCTTTTCATTTTGAGTTAAAAGACCAGAACAAGAGGCCCCTTATAAGCCAAATACCTACTCTTTTTTTAAGTGGGTGGCTTTCAGCCTCGTGGCTGACATTTCTGAGACAAGTGAGATCTAGTCAGAGAATACAAATAGGAAAAAATATAATGAGGATAGATTTTTAAAAACCCCACTAATGTGGCATCTAGAATAAGTCACAAATGATAATGCTACAGATTTACTTTAGGAGAAGAAAGTCAGAATCCTAAAATCGCTCCTCTGAACGTTGAAAATAAGAATGAAGTAAAAGCTTCTGATGTGGCTGGACAGAGGCCTTCTGTTACGGTGACTCATATCCGTCCATCAGAGAAACAGCTTACGGTGATACCTGGAGAAGAACTTTGACTTTTCACAGTTTGTTCATTCTTCTCTCCTTTCTTCGTTCCTCTCTGTCTCCCCCTGCATTTCTCTTTTTTCATTTCCTTTCCTCTCTCTGCCCTTTTCTTCTGGGCATTTATGTATCTGCACCCACTAATACTGTCCCTTCACAAACGAAAAGTGAAAAGATTCAGAAATTTACTTATCACTTATTGTATTGAAAAATGAAAAGGACTGCAATGGGCCACAGCACAGGAATGAATGTATCCTGTGTGCGGGGAAAGGCTGTCCAGGAAAGTGAGGGGCAGTTACTGAAGGCTAAAAGAGGCACCGAATCTATAAAGGAAATCCGAGTGGGAGGAATCCCAGAAATTCTACAGGTGAAAATTCTCTTTTCTAGAGTCAGAAAAGAATCTTGGAGAGACCTCTGAATGGGAGCCAGGCTCCCAAAGCGACCCCAGCGGGAGGAGTGGGCAGAATGGGTGCCTCAGGGTGAGAACTAACACAGGCTGGCAAAGGAGAGGAGGACGCCACTTCCTGACGCTGCCGTTTGCCTTCGTTCCAGCTTTGGAGAAGGGGAGAGGGGAGTCTCGCCGCCCCCCTCGCCCTTCTTCTCGGCCATCCTCGCTGCGTTTCAGCCCGCGGCCTGTGACGACGCGGAGGAGGCGTGGCGCAGTCATGTCAACCAGCTGCTGTGCGATTCGGACGGCTCCTGCGCCGTGTACACGTTCCACGTGTTCTCCTCCTTGTTCAAGGTACGGCGCCTGCGGAGGGGGCCACAGACGCGCAGGGGCTGCGGTCTCTTCGGGGAGCCAGCCGGCCTCCAGCTGAAGGGGTTAAGTGCAGGGTTTATACTACTTTGTCCTCCTGACCTCCTTCAGTCTCCTCTGACTTCGTCCTTTCTTCTCCTCAACCTTCATCTACTCAGCCTTCTCAGGCTGGCACTGTGGAGACGCTGCGCTCGGATTCAGGCCGCCGTGCTGTGCCCCTCGCTCCCCCACTCTGGTTTTCACTGGCATCATCAGTCCCAGGCAGGCAGCCAGGTCTTCAGGACCACAGGGTGGCACCTTCTGCCAAGCCCAGCCTCCACCTCTTCTTTCCGCTTAGACCTCTCCTCTATCTTTTTAATTCACTGTGTTTTTCCTTGTCTTTTATCTTTCCCCACCATGAAGTCCTTCAACGTGCCAGCCAGTGAAACTTTTCTAGAGGTTGAGTTCTGCTGAGTATATCACGAGAGAGGCAAGGTAACGTAGTTGGACTGAGGGATGGAGCCCTCTGATCTCCTTCAGGAAGAGCCATGGGAAAGGCAGGGAAATGAGGAATTATATAAAAAGTGGAAAATGAAAAAACTGGGACCATCTGCTTTAAATGATTTCAAATTCAGGAAGCCATAATTTAGTTAACATAAAAGTCAACTTGGTTTTTCAGCCTGGAGGCCCTTCCATTTAGGAGAAGTATATACCAGTAGTACTCAGAGCTAGTTTCTCAGTATTCTGAGTGTTATTCATGCTGCTGTCTCTCAAGGTTTTCAATTTACTTTTTGTGAGACCTGTTAGAAAACTGAATGGACAAAAACTAAGGTGGTGTCTGAGATGCACTGGGGGCTGGAGGGACTGTTAGCCTTAAGACAGAAAACAATGGGCTGCTGAAAGATAAGAATCCAGAAACACCCTAACATTAAGCCAGACTGAAATTTTAAAACAACAGCAACTATCCACAAGCTACCATTTGAGGTAAATTTAATTGTTAAGGATTCAGGAGCAAAGTAATTTATTATATTGTTCTAAAGTCAATTTGTAAATAATGGTTAATAATGTATATTTAAGTTTGCCTGTTGTAGTAATTTTTTCTTATTACAGTTGCTAGACCCTTCATGCTCAGTTTTATAGTCCTGAGCAGTACTTTTCCCTCTGCCGAGAACTGTCATCCCCTCTTTTCCCACAGCTGTGCTCCCAATGACATGCAAATCCCTGATCGGCTGTCACTTCAGTGAATGACACCTTCCTTTACCTCTTTCTACTTGCCCCACACACACACACTTAGGATCCCGAGCCAATTGTAGTTGTATCTGTTATACTTGTCACACTTGTTTAGGTGTCTGTCTCCCGGGAGAGGGCAGGTAATGGTGTCTTGCTTTGATTCCCCAGCAGCTGGCACACAGTGGCTCACACACAGTAGCTGCTCAGTAAATGCAGAAAGAATGAATGGGGAAAAAAAACCCTTTTCAATGTAAATCTTAAACATACAGTTTCTGACTTAATGCCATTACGGCAATAGACTGTCATGTGAGCTGGGACGTGGGGCTGGGCCCTGGGAGGTACATTGGGGTTTGGATTTTTTTCATCAGCGTATTGGACCAATTTCTAAGGAGCTTATCCACAATAATAATAATACAAATGTGTACCTCCTATTTCAGTTTTTAATATTACATTTAGCTTTAAGAACTTTCTCAGCTACCATCAAATGCTCTGTGATTGAGAGTAGCACGGGTAGCAAAATCGGTATTAATCCAATATGCTGGAAATGAAACACATTTCAGACATGCAGTCTGTTAATCTTTCGTCATGTCCTCACCATGGCTGTTTACTGTTTTCTAACATTTTTCCTGTGAGTCTGGACACCACGTTTCCCTGTATTTGGTTGGATTTTGGACGGGGTAGAGAGCAGGTAATTGCAAAAATAATTTGGTTTTAAAAACAAGGAAATGGTTTCTAAAGGTCCAGCATGGGTGGCTTTCCAAGTGTCTCAGTCAGTGTATTTCCTTCCTGCTGCTCCTGTGTTAGAATATTGTCATTTGATCACACAGTGTCACCAAATTATATGATATTTTTATATGGAAGTCATATGTGGCTCTGAAGTTCCCTGAAAGATCTAGCTTCTCAGTACAATAAAAAACAAACCCAGGGACTTCCCTGGTGGTCCAGTGGTTAGGACTCCACGCTGCCACTGCAGGGGACACAGGTTCGATCCCTGGTCAGGGAACTAAGATCCTGCAAGCTGCTCAGAACGGCCAAAAACATTTTTTTAATACAAAAATGAGCCCAGATCTCACCACATCCTTAAGTAAGATGGAAAGAAACCAAACTATTTGCAGGACCTGGATCCTACTCCCGGCTCTGCCACTCCACTAGCTGGTGACACGTGGCATTTCCTGTTCCTTTCAGCAGCAACATTCTGTCGAGTTTTTTTTTTTAATTGCACATAAAACTAAAAACACCATAAAGACATACGTATGTTATGTATTATAACAAGATTCTCAGAGGTATTAAATAAAAAATAAATAATATGCAACATGGTAGGCATTTTTCTAGTATAACTTGTAAGGAACCAAGAGCCTGCTGCTGTTTTGGGGACCTGCTAATTTCCCCATAACAGGGCAGAGAGGATTTCTCATGGGTTAGATTCTCCAACTCAAAAGGTACGACATCTCTTGGGGGAAAGCCAGTGCCTACAACCAGAATTATTTTTTGGTTAAATATTTTGGTCCTTTTGTTAAAGATGTTGTGTGTTGGAAGTTGGGGCTAAAAATGTTCTCATTTTGGCACTGACACAGGCCCAGTTGAGTCAGATTCTTCCCAATTATGGTTTTTCTTCAGGCAGTGTAGGGGGAATAGTAACATTTAGGAAGCATTATAGGTTTATGGAAGGGATATGAACTTAGAAGTCAAGCTCATCCTTACTCTTTCACTTACTAGTTGCATGACCTTGAGTCCTTTAACCTCTCTTAACCTCAGTTCCTTCACCTGGTTGTGAGAATTGATGAGTTGATGTGTGCAAAGCTATCGGACAGTTACAGACTCCTAATCGGAGGCACTCTCACAGGGAGACAGGTCCCATGAATTTACTCCTTCATTCGTCAGAGGCTTTATGGCCCATTTTAGTGCTCTATCTCAGGGAGCTGTGATCTTGGGAAACAGATTATATCTCGTGACCTTTTTCTTCTCACCCACATTGAAATAATCTCAGAAACTCTCACTCATCTGACAAACACGCTAGGCAGACTCAGGCTGCTGACTGGCGCTGACAATCAGCAAAAAGCAAAAGCAGCATTTATTTAAAAGATTATATGAGCACCCACGCATTGGGAAATGACATTTTAGGAAGAAACGTTGTTCACACTGGGTGATTACTCACTTGACTTAAGACATTCACTCTGCCCCTATCACCCCCCCGCCACTACATGGAGGACCTGTGCTCATTTGATAGTTTTATGAAGATTAAAGAATAGTTTTTTCTAGTACAAAAGTTAAAACGTGGCCGTTTACAAATAGTAATTATGTTGCCTTTCAGAATATTCAGAAAAGGTTCTGCTTCCTAACCTGTGATGCGGCCAGTTACCTTGGAGACAACCTCCGGGGCATCGGATCCAAGTTCGTCAGCTCTTCCCAGATGCTCACCTCCTGCTCCGAGTGCCCCACGCTTTTCGTGGACGCCGAGACCGTGAGTATCTCAGGCCTGCTCCCGCGGCAAATGGCCTGCCCAGCTGATGGTGTGGAACTTCAGGGAAGCACACGTGTGTTGTGGTTTGTTTGAAGGACACTCTCAGTGTTTGCGAGCGGTGCTCTGTTGTGCTATGAGTCCCAGAGGCCTGGCCCTGCACAGGCATGACTGTGCATGGCCAGCCCAAGCCAAGGCAGTCACTGCAGGGAATCAGGAGGAGGGCCCCCTCTGTGCTCCCTTCGCGGCCTTGTCGCTTCTCTCCGATGACTCTTGACTTTGAAGGCTGAGAATATGGTGAGCTAACCCCCCAGAGCGGACCCAGCCAGTCCCCACGACGCCAGGTTGGCTAGGCGGATGGGTCCCCAGAGGCAACGATGTTACCACTTTCCCTACTTCCAAGAGACTGAATGCCCTCTGGATGGATTCGTCCAGCCGAACTGCAAATGATGAGTTTAAAAGCAGGAGTCCCCAACTCCCAGGCCGTGGACCGGTGCCAGTCCGCAGCCTGTTAGGAACCAGGCCATAGAGCCGAGGTAGGCGGCGGGTGGGCGGGCGAACGAAGCTCCATCTGCCGCTCCCCAGGGCTCGCATTACCGCCTGGACCACCCCTCCCCCACCCACCCCACCCCGTCTGCGGAAAAATCGTCTTCCATGAAACCGGTCCCTGGTGCCTAAAAGGTTGGGGACCGCTGGTTTAAAGGGTGATTAAAACAGTCCCTGGCTGACTGCTGAATCGTGACTGTATAAATATAATACTAATGATTTAAAGTACAGATTAAATACAAAATCAGTTTGAAAACCTATTTGGCGGTCTGTCTTCACATTGCTTGGAGTATTACTGGATGAAGACACTAGAGTCCATGCATAAAATGGATGCTGTATCTTAATGTGGGCTTCTGTGGAATACTTGTTAAGACTTGTCCGTCTGTACTGATACGGGGAAGATGGATATCTTCACAGATTTGGATGAGCAGTACCCAATGCAATTGCCGTGGATAGTGGAGCTAAACTACAAACTGCACAGCTTATTAAGATGGATGCTACCAACCCCCCCCGCCCCACACTTTACATCTAAATATACTTCTCTTTTCTCTCTGCATAGCCATGCCTTTGTCTAGGTGTCTCTCTGGAAGTTGTTTTAATACAAATTATTTTCCTGTCTTTAGCTCCTTTCTTGTGGACTTTTGGACAAGCTCAAGTTCAGTGTTTTGGAACTGCAAGAATATTTGGACACCTACAACAACAGAAAAGAGGCCACCCTCTCAGTAAGCTTTTATGTTTCTGTGCATATACATTTAGTTAAAACCAAATGAACCCAACCACTGTGAGCTCTTGGGAGGCGATGTGATTTACCCAAGAGAGGCTCTTTTGGGAGAAGACAGATTTCATCTATTCTTCTGTGAAGGACTACAGTTCCAGCTTAATGGTGGCAGAACTGTCAGTACTATGGATTATATAAAAATTATACCTACAAAAGAGAAATTTTTCGGCTTTCGATTTTAGCCCTATAATTTCCCTACCAAGAAATTGGGGAAAGTGGGTATCTGCTTAATATGTCAGTTTATCAACAACTTTTCTTTTCTCAGAAATTTAAAATTGTTAATTACTTCCTTCCAGTGTTTGGCCTCACCCAAAACTGGTTGAGACAGATCTCATCTCTCTTCTCCTTTTTTTTTTTTTTTTTTTTGCGGTACGCGGGCCTCTCACTGCTGTGGCCTCTCCCGTTGTGGAGCACAGGCTCCAGACGCGCAGGATCAGTGGCCATGGCTCATGGGCCCAGCCGCTCCGCAGCACGTGGGATCCTCCCAGACCAGGACACGAACCCGTGTCCCCTGCATCGGCAGGCGGACTTTCAACCACTGCGCCACCAGGGAAGCCCTCTCTTCTCCTTTTAACCACTCTCGGTAGCTGCTTCTCCGTCTCCGTGGTTTCTCTTGGCCTCGGCTCCTGCTCTTTACTTTTTTCTTCCTTCAAAGATGTAAATTGCAAAATGTTAGAGCCAGAAGTGATTCAGAAACCATCCATGCAAACCCCCTGATTTCCAACAACTTCCATGTGTAATTTCCATGGAGCACTTCCTATCATATACCAGTCACTGTAAAAAGAGCATGGATTTTTAAGTCAGATGGACTTGAGTTCAAATTGCAGCTCAGTTACTTAAGGGTTAGTGACCTTGGGTAAGTTACCTCCTCTCCTCTCAGATTCATCATCTATAAGACAGTGATAATAGTAATTTGCAGAACTGTTGTAAGAACATAACGATTATAACAGTCATAGCAGCTGTCATTTCCTGAGTCCTTTCTATGTATCCAACAACCTGATAAGAGTTACATCTCTTAACTTAAATCATGTAATGCTTACAACTACCCTGGGAGTTGCTATTATTATTCTCATTAGCTAGGAGGTAGCATAGCGGTATTAAAACCCAGGTCTGTGGGATTCAAAGGTCCATGCTCGTAACCACAACACGATATTGCCTTTAAAATAGAAATAATATATGTAAACTGCCCAGCACAAGTGCATCATACATAGAAGATATTCATTCTAAAGTTACTGGGTTTTTGTTTCTTGTTGTTGTTATCTCATGACCTGTCAAAGAGAGTTCTGACATTCTACTGCAACAATTCCCTTTGTCTTCTACTTCTGTGGCTCTTTCGCTGTCATTGATTTCCAGCTTCTCGGTCATCAGTTAATAAAAGTAATCCTTTCATTCTGGTTGGTGAACGAGCCAGTCTTTGATGTCAAGTGTGAGTTTCCGTTCTTCAGTGCTTATTGTTTTCTGCCCAAAGGTTCCTTTCACATCTATACTAGTTACTATTCCAGATACTTAAGACCCACAGAATCTTTAAATAGCTGGGCTATTACTATAGTAGCCTTTCTTACAGTGAAATAGACCTTCCTCCCAGAAGCCACCTCAAAATAACAGAGAAGAAGGTGTGCCGTGAGTCAGGGTGCATTGTGCAGGATGACCCAGCCTGCGAGGAAGTGTTGGACCTGTCTCCTAACCTCAGTCGTATGAAAGGTTTCTAACCATATGTGAATTTAATCTATACATAAATTTGGAGTGGCCTGGTGAAACCATTCTTCAGGGTGATACATCACAACACTGAAATGATAAATGTTGAAATTTTTAAATGACCATCACTGAACCCATCTAAGCAGATATTTTAATTTCAAATTATTAATCTTTAACCAAAAAGTTTTCAAACAGTCGTTATATAAAAATTTTATTTTACTGTGATTAGAAGCTTAATCTATTTTTCCTGACAGAATTGATTGTAAAAACATTCTTAGGACATCACTGAATTTACCTATGTCTGTATCTCTTTCTGACAACAGTGGCTTGCAAACTGTAAGGCAACATTTGCAGGAGGATCAAGAGATGGAGTAATTACCTGTCAACCAGGGGACTCAGAAGAAAAGGTAATAAAAGCCTGTTAGAGTTTATCTTTTCTGTGCTCTGACTTTGTGTGTTGGTGTTGATCTACCCAAGAAGCGTGGAACTTGAAAAAGGAAGAGGCAGAATGAGTCATCCCATACATTCACATGACACCTCTAGAGTAAGAAAGAATGACATTGGCGCCAAGCATGACTGTGTTGATGGGATTTCGGACGGGGCGGTCTTCTTTTTGGAAAAGTAGAAGTATAAAAATAACCTTTCTGCTCGACACTAACTATACTAACCATTTCCTAATAAATCTATTCTTCATTCAGAATGTAAAACCAAATGTCATTAATTCTTCACTGAACCACTTAGTTCCTTCAATGAAGAAAGTCTTTGTTGACCTTTCAGCAATCACTCAGACTTTTTTTTTCCTCATTTAGAATTGCTTTAAGTACACACCTCAGACCAGCTGGCTTATAAACGTACGTCATATTGTAAAGGAAACTGGGCAGAAAAGTGTGAACAGATTAAGATCATTCAGTTCTGCAGTTACTCCTGTGACCCCCGTGGTGGGTACAACAGTGAATTCTGCCCCGGGTGGAGCTTCTGATCTGTTCAGGGAGATGGACGTTAACCAACAGTCATACACGTGTAAACCGTGACAAATGCCCTTAAGGAAAGGAAGGAACAGTAAAGCTATGAAAGAATACAGAAGAGAACCTGGCCTACCAGGAGGGCAGGTCTGGGATGGCTTCTCCACAAAGTGCCATCTAAGTGGAGATCTCGGCTCTGAGCTAGAGTGCAGAGGGGTGGGTGTGTGAAGGCCCCGAGGCAGGAGGGAACCTGCCCCTTTCCAAGGACTAACGAGAGCCTGTGGGGCTGGGCGTGTCGACAGTGACAGGGAGAAAAGTCTGAGTCTGAAGAAGCTGCACAAGCCAGACCCTGCAGGGCTTTGGGTGCTTATCTTAACAGCAATGGTGGGCAATTAAAAGTTGTAACAGGTGGGTGTGATCAGAGTGGGGCTCGCCCACTCTCCTGTGGAAATGGACTGAAGTGGGCAAGCGTGGATTTGGGAAGACAAGTTAGGGGGCTGCTGATGGGTCTAGGCAGAGAGGTCACCTTGTAATTACATTGTCACACCTAGAAAAGCCCGTTAGAGTGTGCATCCTTCAGAGGATGAGAAATCGTTTCCAGGGTGGGCCTTGAGGAGAAATGACAGTGTCAATCCATCTCAATATTGATCTTATATCCAGAGTTGGAAGAGAGATTATTTTTCTGATTAGAGCTATCATTTGGCTTCCATCCCAAAACAAAACCCAACAGATGTTTGACCTCGGAGCACTGCTTACCCTCCATTGATTCACTCCAGCTCTCTTTTTTAAGTCAGATTCTCTATCTTCTGGAATAGTTTGAAGTTGCCAATTATTCTGAGCACCCTTTGCATGGGGACGAGTGGAAGGGGGAGATAGGAAGTGAGCTTTAACTTGAAGAATCTATGTCTGGATATAAATTGCGAAGTCAACATGCCAAAACTTATTCCACGTGTGTATTCTATTTCAGAGAAGCGTGGACTTTATGGAATAGTACTTACCTTACTAAACCTAGCAAACTCTTGAGCAGTTAGAGATGTCAGTCGGCCAGAGATGGTGACCAAGTACAGATAGGCGTGTGAAGTGTTCCCACCCCAAGCCCTACCCCAACCGGTCTGGTCTTTGCCACTAGCTGATTTCTAGTCATTCTTAACTGGTAACATAAGTGAGAAATTGGTGTGGAATTGTTTGTGGAACAGAATATAGCTCTTTGTTGGATGCTGAATGTTTAGTTTCTGATTTTTCTTCTATTCTCAACATGAAGTTGTAGACATCAAGGTAATGAGGAAAGGTTACACACGGGTAGCCTGTAAGCTGTAACCAATTCAGACATGTTTTATTCAGCTTGCACAATTTAAATTGGACCCAACAGTTTAAACTTAAAATTGTTCACACGTACACTCAAAACAGCATTCCTGGCATCTCTTGAAAAAAGAGAAAAAAGAGGTAGCAACACCAGGCCTGCCCTCCTAAAGTGGCAGCAGCGACCTTGGGCTGGTCGGCTCTCCACCGTCCACTGTGCACAGAGTTCCCGACCCTGCCGGCAAGAGCCAGGTGCCAGTCATCAGGATGTTCTTGTCTTTATAATAGAAACATGTGCCTTTGCACCTAAGGCCCCACAATGGGGAAGGGAAAGCTAAATAGAACTGTGCCTTTCAAGAAAAACAGGAGTGTTCCTCTTTGCCGCAGTGAGAACAATCTCTGCGTATATAAGATGCTAGGGCCCGTGTGCTGGCCTCGCTCCCTGAGGGGACCTTAGAGGAGTCGTTGTAGCGTGTGTACAAAACAACAGAACAGTGTTCCTGAGAAAAGTGCTTCTAATACATGGGAAGTATTTTGGAGGGAAGGCTTCTTTTGTTAAGACAGGATTAGTCAGTAATTTAGGCTACTTGGTGACTACAATACCCGTTCTCCTAGAATGAGGCACGGCGCACAGCAAATAAGATGTAGAACAAGGCGGGCGTGTGAGTCGCGCCTGTCGTGAGGGCAGCTCCTTGGCAGACGCTGCTGTACCAGTGTCTTCTCCGCCTGCACACACCCAGCGAGACAGGTCTCTTCATGACTTAAAGCCAGCACCTCTAAATAAGGATTGTGGTTTGCGGTGACCTCTCCTGTCGCCCGCGGAGTTCATCCTGGAGCGGCTGCTGCCGGGGAGTTTAAGTTCACGGAAACGTAGGACACGGTGAAGCATCTCAGCTCTGGGCTCTCCAGGCAGTGGCATCAGCCTTGACCCTACGGCGAATTAGCACAGCTCACCTCCCCGGTTCTGCAGGGCTGGCCCTGGGGAAGCTAGAGAGGTTGCCACTTCATTTGCCATAAGTGATTTTAGTTGACGCACTCTTAATTCCACAGCTATTTCTGAGCACTAATTGAACATTCGACTCTTTGGACTCAAGTACAAGAGTTTACATGTAGCCGCAATACATTTTCTTATTACATTCAGACCATCTTAGAGTCGTCTTGGACAGTAACCCTCTTAGCTGTGTATTTCCTATCCCTGTCTAACCAAGAACGAGAGAAGGCTGCAACCTCTGTTCTTCTACAAATTGAACAAAAAGCTAAATGTTGAACAAGACGAGATGTTTCTCCAGCTAAACTGTAACCCATTAAACATTATCCTTCGGATACAGTCAATCAGTCCTTTGCTATAAGGAATCTCTTCTCTAGACTGAGTAAGGAAATGTCTGCTGAAATGAGAGTTTTCTTGACAATAGTAAATACGTCAGAGTGTGTAATCTGTATTAGAGGCTTAAAGGTATTTATCTTTCAAATGTTTGAAAGATATTCATGACCAAGGTCCAAAAACCTACTCAGCAAATATAATGCAATAGTCATGAATCTGCCAGAGCCAAGTGATTTTAGCACCAGGTGAGTACGTATTGTACCCACCTGCTTAGGAGATTACATGAATCTATGTAATAGTGAGTAGGAAAGCTTCAACAATTGGCTAGATTTTCTAAATTTTATCCAATTTAGTTTAAACCAGTGACTTTCGGAGATTAAGCATGATGAAAATTATAGTTAATATAGTATAGTATACTGTGACTTATCTTCTGATGTCGAAAATCTCAGACTTTTACCTAACTGGCTACACCATAAGCAAAGAACTGGCTTCAGAGCAGAACACAGAGAAACCAGAGTGGCTATGCTTTTTTTTAACGTCTTTATTGGAGTATAATTGCTTTACAATGGTGTGTCAGCCTCTGCTTTATAACAAAGTGAACCAGACACACATATACATATGTCCCCATATCTCTTCCCACTTGCGTCTCCCTCCCTCCCACCCTCCCTACCCCACCCCACCCCTCTAGGTTGTCAGAAAGCACCAAGCTGATCTCCCTGTGCTATGTGGCTGCCTCCCACTAGCTATCTATTTTGTTTGGTAGCATATATATGTCTATGCCACTCTATCACTTCGTCCCAGCTTACCCTTCCCACTCCCTGTATCCTCAAGTCCATTCTCTAGTAGGTCTGCATCTTTATTCACGTCTTGCCCCTAGGTTCTTCTGACCCTTTTTTTTTCTTTTTTAGATTCCATATATATGTGTTAGCATACGGTAGTTGTTCTTCTCTTTCTGACTTACTTCACTCTGTATGATAGTCTCTAGGTCCATCCACCTCACTACAAATAACTCAGTTTCGTTCCTATTTATGGCTGAGTAACATTCCATTATATATATGTGCCACATCTTCTTTATCCATTCATCTGTTGATGGACACTTAGGCTGCTTCCATGTCCTGGCTATTGTAAATAGAGCTGCAATGAACATTTTGGTACATGACTCTTTTTGAAATATGGTTTTCTCAGGGTATATGCCCAGTAGTGGGATTGCTGGGTCGTATGGTAGTTCTATTTTTAGTTTTTTAAGGAATCTCCATAATGTTCTCCATAGTGGCTGTATCAATTTACATTCCCCCCAATGGTGCAAGAGGGTTCCCTTTTCTCCACACCCTCTCCAGCATTTATTGTTTGTAGATTTTTTGATGATGGCCATTCTGACTGATGTGAGATGATATCTCATTGTAGTTTTGATTTGCATATCTCTAACGAGTAATGATGTTGAGCATTCTTTCATGTGTTTGTTGGCAATCTGTATATCTCCTTTGGAGGAATGTCTATTTAGGTCTTCTGCCCATTTTTGGATTGGGTTGTTTGTTTTTTTGATATTGAGCTGTATGAGTTGCTTGTATCTTTTGGAGATTAATCCTTTGTCAGTTGCTTCATTTGCAAATATCTTCTCCCATTCTGAGGGTTGTCTTTTCGTCTTGTTTATGGTTTCCTTGGCTGTGCAAAAGCTTTTAACTTTCACTAGGTCCCATTTGTTTATTTTTATTTCCATTTCTCTAGGAGGTGGGTCAAAAAGGATCTTGCTGTGATTTATGTCATAGAGTGTTCTGCCTATGTTTTCCTCTAAGAGTTTGATGGTGTCTGGCCTTACATTTAGGTCTTTAATCCATTTTGAGTTTTTTTGTGTGTGTGGTGTTAGAGAATGTTCTAATTTCATTCTTTTACATGTAGCTGTCCAGTTTTCCCAGCACCACTTACTGAAGAGGCTGTCTTTTCTCCACTGTATATTCTTGCCTACTTTATCAAAGATAAGGTGACCATATGTGCGTGGCTTTATCTCTGGGCTTTCTATCCTGTTCCATTGATGCATATTTCTGTTTTTATGCCAGTACCATACTGTCTTGATTACTGTAGCTTTGCAGTATAGTCTGAAGTCAGGGAGCCTGATTCCTCCAGCTCCGTTTTTCTTTCTCAATATTGCTTTGGCTATTCGGGGTCTTTTGTGTTTCCATACAAATTGTGAAATATTTTGTTCTAGTTCTGTGAAAAATGCCAGTGGTAGTTTGATAGGGATTGCATTGAATCTGTAGATTGCTTTGGGTAGTATAGTCATTTTCACAATGTTGATTCTTCCAATCCAAGAACACGGTATATCTCTCCATCTATTTGTATCATCTTTAATTTCTTTCATCAGTGTCTTATAATTTTCTGCATACAGGTCTTTTGTCTCCTTAGGAAGGTTTATTCCTAGATATTTTTTCTTTGTGTTGCAATGTTAAATGGGAGTGTTTTCTTAATTTCACTTTCAGATTTTTCATCATTACTGTATAGGAATGCAAGAGATTTCTGGGCATTAATTTTGTATCCCGCTACTTTAACAGACTCATTGATTAGCTCTAGTAGTTTTCTGGTAGCATCATTAGGATTCTCTATGTAGAGGATCATGTCATCTGCAGACAGTGACAGCTTTTACTTCTTTTCTGATTTGGATTCCTTTATTTCTGCCTCTTGTCTGATTGCTGTGGCTAAAACTTCCAAAACAATATTGAATAGTAGTGGTTAGAGTGGGCAACCTTGTCTGGTTCCTGATCTTAGTGGAAATGGTTTCAGTTTTTCACCATTGAGGACGATGTTGGCTGTGGGTTTGTCATATATGGCCTTTACCATGTTGAGGAAAGTTCCCTCTATGCCTACTTTCTGGAAGGTTTTTATCATAAATGGGTGTTGAATTTTGTCGAAAGCTTTCTCTGCATCTCTTGAGATGATCATATGGTTTTTCTCCTTCAACTTGTTAATATGGTGTATCACGTTGATTGATCTGCGTATACTGAAGAACCCTTGCTTTCCTGGAATAAACCACACTTGATCGTGCTGTATGATCCTTTTAATGTGCTGTTGGATTCTGTTTGCTAGTATTTTGTTGAGGATTTTTGCATCTATGTTCATCAGTGATATTGGCCTGCAGTTTTCTTTCTTTGTGACATCTTTGTCTGGTTTTGGTATCAGGGTGATGGTGGCCTCGTAGAATGAGTTTGGGAGTGTTCCACCCTCCGCTATATTTTGGAAGAGTTTGAGAAGGATAGGTGTTAGCTCTTCTCTAAATGTTTGATAGAATTTGCCTGTGAAGCCATCTGGTCCTGGGCTTTTGTTTGTTGCAAGATTTTTAATCACAGTTTCAATTTCAGTGCTTGTGATTGGTCTGTTCATATTTTCTATTTCTTCCTGATTCAGTCTTGGCAGGTTGTGCATTTCTAAGAATTTGTCCATTTCTTCCAGGTTGTCCATTTTATTGGCATAGAGTTGCTTGTAGTAATCTCTCATGATCCTTTGTATTTCTGCAGTGTCAGTTGTTACTTCTCCTTTTTCATTTCTAATTCTATTGATTTGAGTCCTCTTTTTCTTGAGAAGTCTGGCTAATGGTTTATCAATTTTGTTTATCTTCTCAAAGAACCAGCTTTTAGTTTTATTGATCTTTGCTGTCGTTTCCTACATTTCTTTTTCACTTATTTCTGATCTGATCTTTATGATTTCTTTCCTTCTGCTAACTTTAGGGTTTTTTTGTTCTTTCTCTAATTGCTTTAGGTGTAAGGTTAGGTTGTTTGAGATGTTTCTTGCTTCCTAAGGTAGGACTGTATTGCTATAAACTTCCCTCTTAGAACTGCTTTTGCTGCATCCCATAGGTTTTGGGTCATTGTGTTTTCATTGTCATTTGTTTCTAGGTATTTTTTGATTTCCTCTTTGATTTCTTCAGTGATCTCTTGGTTATTAAGTAGTGTGTTGTTTAACCTCCATGTGTTTGTATTTCTTTCAGATTTTTTCCTGTAATTGATATCTAGTCTCATAGCATTGTGGTCGGAAAAGATACTTGATACGATTTTAATTTTCTTAAATTTACCAAGGCTTGATTTGTGACCCAGGATATGATCTATCCTGGAGAATGTTCCATGAGCACTTGAGAAGAAAGTGGATTCTGTTGTTTTTGAATGGAATGTCCTATAAATATCAATTAAGTCCATCTTGTTTAATGTATCATTTAAAGCTTGTATCTCCTTATTTATTTTCATTTTGGATGATCTGTCCATTGGTAAAAGTGGCATGTTAAAGTCCCCTTCTATGATTGTGTTACTGTCGATTTCCCCTTTTATGGCTGTTAGTATTTGCCTTATCTATTGAGGTGCTCCTATTCTGGGTGCATAAATATTTACAATCGTTATATCTTCTTCTTGGATCGATCCCTTGATCAATATGTAGTGTCCTTTGTCTCTTGTAATAGGCTTTATTTTAAAGTCTATTTTGTCTGATATGAGAATTGCTACTCCAGCTTTCTTTCGATTTCCATTTGCATGGAATATCTTTTTCCATCCCCTCACTTTCAGTCTGTATGTGTCCCTAGGTCTGAAGTGGGTCTCTTGTAGACAGCACATAGATGGGTCTTGTTTTTGTATCCATTCAGCCAGTCTGTGTCTTTTGGTGGGAGCATCTATTCCATTTACATTTAAGGTAATTATTGATATGTATGTTCCTATTACCATTTTCTTAAGTGTTTTGGGTTTATTATTGTAGGTCGTTTCCTTCTCTTGTGTTTCCTGCCTAGAAAAGTTCCTTTAGCATTTGTTGTAAAGCTGGTTTGGTGGTGATAAATTCTCTTAGCTTTTGCTTGTCTGTAAAGGTTTTAATTTCTCCATCAAATCTGAATGAGATCCTTGCTGGGTAGAGTGATCTTGGTTGTAGGTTTTTCTCCTTCATCACTTTAAATATGTCCTGCTAGTTCCTTCTGGCTTGCAGAGTTTCTGCTGAAAGATAAGCTGTTAACCTTATGGGGATTCCCTTGTATGTTATTTGTTGTTTTTCCCTTGCTGCTTTTAATATTTTTTCTTTGTACTTATTTTTTGGTAGTTTGATTAATATGTGTCTTGGTGTGTTTCTCCTTGGATTTATCCTGTATGGGACTCTCTGTGTTTCCTGGACTTGATTAACTCTTTCCTTTCCCATATTAGGGAAGTTTTCAACTATAATCTCTTCAAATATTTTCTCAGTCCATTTCTTTTTCTCTTCTTCTTCTGGGACCCCTATAATTCAAATGTTGGTGTGTTTAATGTTGTCCCAAAGGTCCCTGAGACTGTCCTCAATTCTTTTCATTCTTTTTTCTTTATTCTGCTCTGCAGTAGTTATTTCCACTGTTTTATCTTCCAGGTCCCTTATCCGTTCTTCTGCCTCAGTTATTCTGCTATTGATCCCTTCTAGAGAATTTTTAATTTCATTTATTGTGTTGTTCATCACTGTTTGTTTGCTCTTTAGTTCTTCTAGGTCCTTGTTAAACGTTTCTTGTATTTTCTCCATTCTGTTTCCAAGATTTTGGATCATCTTTACTATCATTACTCTGAATTCTTTTTCAGGTAGACTGCCTATTTCCTCTTCATTTGTTAGGTCTGGTGGGCTTCTGCCTAGTTCCTTCATCTGCTGTGTGTTTCTCTGTCTTCACATTTTGCTTAACTTACTGTGTTTGGGGTCTCCTTTTCACAGGCTGCAGGTTCGTAGTTCCCGTTGTTTTTGATGTCTGTCCCCAGTGGCTAAGGCTGGTTCAGTGGGTTGTGTAGGCTTCCTGGAGGAGGGGACTAGTGCCTGTGTTCTGGTGGATGAGGCTGGATCTTGTCTTTCTGGTGGGCAGGTCCACGTCTGGTGGTGTGTTTTGGGGTGTCTGTGGCCTTATTATGATTTTAGGCAGCCTCTCTGCTAATGGGTGGGGTGTGTTCCTGTCTTGCTAGTTGTTTGGCATAGTGTGTCCAGCACTGTAGCTTGCTGGTCATTGAGTGGAGCTGGGTCTTGGCGTTGAGATGGAGATCTCTGGGAGATTTTTTCTGTTTGATATTACATGGAGCTTGGAGGTCTCTTGTGGACCAGTGTCCAGAACTTGGCTCTCACGCCTCAGTGGCACAGCCCTGACACCTGGCTGGAGCACCAAGAGCCTGTCATCCACATGGCTCAGAATAAAAGGGAGAAAAAGAAAGAAAGAATGCAAAATAAAATAAAATAAAGTTATTAAAATAAAAAATAGTTAAGAAAAAATATTTTTTAAGTAATAAAGAAAATAATATGGACAGGCAGAACCCTAGGAGAAATGGTAAAAGCAAAGCTATACAGACAAAATCACACACAGAAGCGTACACATACACACTCATGAAAAGAGAAAAAGGTAAAAATATATATATATCGTTGTTTCCAAAGTCCACCTCCTCAATTTGGGTTGATTCTTTGTCTTTGTGTATTCAGGTATTCCAAAGATGCAGGGTACATCAAGTTGATTGTGGAGATTTAATCCGCTGCTCCTGAGGCTGCTGGGAGAGATTTCCCTTTCTCTTCTTTGTTCGCACAGCTCCAGGGGTTCAGTTTTGGATTTGGCCCCGCCTCTGCGTGTAGGTCGCCTGAGGGCGTCTGTTCTTCGCTCAGACAGGATGGGGTTAAAGGAGCAGCTGATTCGGGGGCTCTGGCTCATTAAGCCCCGGGGGAGGGAGGGGTATGGATGCGGGGCGAGCCTGCAGCGACAGAGGCCAGTGTGTGTTTTCCCGGGGAAGTTCTCCCTGGATCCTGGGACCCTGGCAGTGGCAGGCTGCACAGGCTCCCCGGAAGGGAGGTGTGGAGAGTGACCTGTGCTCGCACACAGGCTTCTTGGTGGCAGCAGCAGCAGCCTTAGCGTCTCATGCCTGTCTCTGGGGTCCACGCTGATCGCCGCGGCTCATGCCCGTTTCTGGAGCTCCTTTAAGCGGCGCTCTGAATCCCCTCTCCTCAGGCACCAGAAACAATGGTCTCTTGCCTCTTAGGCAGTTCCAGACTTTTCCCGGACTCCCTCCCGGCTAGCCGTGGTGCACTAGCCCCCTTCAGGCTGTGTTCACACAGCCAACCCCAGTCCTCTCCCTGGGATCTGACCTCCGAAGCCCGAGCCTCAGCTCCCAGCCCCGCCCGCCCCGGCGGATGAGCAGACAAGCCTCTTGGCCTGGTGAGCGCTGGTGAGTGCCGGTCGGCACCGATCCTTCGTCCAGGAATCTCTCCGCTTTGCCCCCCGCACCCCTGTTGCTGCGCTCTCCTCCGCGGCTCCGAAGCTTCCCCCCTCCGCCACCCGCAGTCTCTGCCCGCGAAGGGGCTCCTAGTGTGTGGAAACCTTTCCTCCTTCACAGCTCCCTCCCACTGGTGCGGGTCCCATCCCTATTCTTTTGTCTCTGTTTATTCTTTTATCTTTTGCCCTACCCAGGTATGTGGGGGGTTTCTCGCCTTTTGGGAGGTCTGAGGTCTTCTGCCAGCGTTCAGTAGGTGTTCTGTAGGAGCTGTTCCACGTGTAGATGTATTTCTGATGTATTTGTGGGGAGGAAGGTGATCTCCGCGTCTTACTCTTCCACCATCTTGAAGCTCCTCCTATGATACTGTTAATGAATAAGAACTAGATGATTCTAGGCTTTTAAGCTACCTTGTCTATGATCAATTCTTAACATCTTGACTTCTTGACATTTTTTTTCTCATTTTCAGAAAACATACCTCTAAATCCAATTTATATATAAATCAAGTCACATCAGGAGTACAGGAACTGGGCTTGAAGAAAATCCTTGTGACCAAATAAAACAGATTCCCACATTTTCAAAAGAATCTTGAATCACCAAAACATAGATATATCTATAAAGACTTCTAAAGGGATTATTTTTAAAACCTGGATATCGGAAAATATTTGGCGGGGGGGAGTTTTAACATTTTCCTTGAAAGGCTTTTTTCACTATCTTTTTGGAACTCTAAATGCAAACTACATCCAAGCCTGTGGCCTATGAAAAGATTCTGGGGTAATAAATATCAATGCAGTTTGGACTAGCCTACCTAGAAAGGAGAGTGTAAGAAGGACACTGAGAACTGGTGTTCATCAAGCTGTCCATCTCCCAAGAAACACAAGTGTGTGCCCTGAGCGTGGAGTGGAAGGAATTCGTTGACGATGAAATTCCTCAGTACCAGGCTCAAGTCAAAAAGCCTCATTTGCCTTCACTGAACAGAGAAGATTTTTCTTTAACTGACTTGATGACCTGGGATTACAACATTCTTTTGGAAAACAGTAAAAAAGATAGCTGTTTTCTTCACATAAGACCATGTAATTTACTCAGCACTTGCTTCATTCCATGCTTCTGAAAAGTAAATTCCATGGTAGAAGCAGTTATGTACTAAGGTGCATACTAAACGTTTCAATCAGATTTGACGTTTTCTAAAAAGTCTTCACAGTGGCAACTCTGTATATGTAGACTTAAAACTCTGGCCCTGTACTCTTTTCTTGTGTGACATTGTTTTTCAGTGCATAAGGTTTGGTTATAAAAACTTCTAGCACAGTTAAAGTTTTCTTGAAAATAGTAAATACCTCGGCTTGTGTAATCTGTAACATGGCCCAGTTACAAATTTATAATATTCTAGACTAACATTAGTTCTAGATTACTTTTAGAAATTGTCTGGGGAAAAAAAATTATAAAAACTAAAATGCAAGATTAATTGTCATATCTCACACTTGTTTGGGAGTATAAAGACAATGTTCAGTCCTTTGAAATAACAATATCTAGCAGTCCTGTAAAATATTCTCAACGTGGAAGGCAACCTGACTCTAAAGAAAATGCCACTTAGATTGTTAATTATATTCTATGCTAATTGGATAGTCATAGCGTAGTAGATATGAAGCCAAACATTAAAGACTCTGCCTTAACCTAGCAATAGTGTAATTTGTTTGGGGCTGTAGTTCTTTCAGATTAATCAGTTGGTCTCCTCACAGTTTTACTATGTTTACTATGTTACTATTCACATTTAAACACTAAAATCTTCAAGCAATATAAGTTTTCACTTATGGTCTCCAAGACTGACAAAGTCTAAATTAACTAACCAGAGAATCTAAAAGATCACAAATTATGTTTTTTCAATGACATGTTTCCCATTAGAGCTTGTTTTTAACTGGACTGCTGTGCATGTTGAATGGGTACAACATTTGCAACCATTTATCACGTTGGGGCAAGCGATGCTAATATGGCTGACGGCTGACGGTTCTGCTCTTAGAAGAGGGCCGTGCTTTCTGTTGCATGCATTACACTGACCCTGTACTTTCTTTCCTTTCCTTTGTTTCCTGTGCCATGCTTGCTGTGTAGCAAATGGAATCTCTTGCAGTAAGTTAACTTTCTTTCCTACTCTTTGTCCATTTAGGCATGGACCCATAACAATCTTATTTTTACTGTTACTATTATATCTCTTAGCATGTTTTCCCTTTTTTGTTTCATTTTCTTTTATTTGGTAGACTGAGACATGTAGTTTATTAGCATTCTGGGCTGCTTTCCTCCCAAAGTAGAAACCTATGTTGCTATGAACTCTCATGTTATCACTAGAATATTTTTAGAAATAACTACCATTATCTGACACTTAGAAAAGTCAGAGTTTTCATAGCTAGGTTTCACCCTAAATTGTGAAAGGTAACATTTTGTTTTTAAACAATACTTTATTTGTCTGAGAGTCTCTGGCAGTTGTCTTTTATACCAGATTTTGAAAAGGTTTCCACAAAGGCAATTTTAAATTATCATAAAATGTGTTACTCAAACAACCAAACATCTAGTTTGGGTTAGCAAACGAGTGTAGCTACTTCTTTACACTTAGGCTGGTTACCAGCATTGAGAGATCAAATAAATCTAAGTAGAATTGCTTTTTCCCCCTAAGGGCCAGGGAGAGAGGAGAAAGAAAACTCCATCCAGCATGGTCTTAGCATGAACTTTAGTCACTTTTAAAATTAGGGTCAAGAGTATGTTAATAATACTATTAATGGAATATGTTTCCTAAAAACCTAAATTTAAATTCTTGTCATTTCTCTCCTTAAACTGATTTGGGGGGAACAATTTTAAGTCACTTCAGTGGCTCTCAATTCTTACTGAGTTCTTTATAGTCCACTAGTGAAAGAAAGGCCCTATTTATCCTTACTTAACCACATTTGAAAACTGAACAGTGAAGTGTTTGGTTTAAGCCACATATCTCACCCACTTTCAGTGGTGACTGCTGAGCCATTAAATTCTATCTAGTGAAGGCTGTCCTTTTCCTCTAGCAGAATCCCATCTGCTACCTAGGAGCTAACCCTTTCTTGGGATAAAACAGGCAAAGTTTAGAGGCCATTGAGCAGATACAGCTCAAAGAGTACTATGATCATTGGTGTTGGAATTACTCATGGTTTATTCTTCCCTTACAGTACATGTAAGCTGTATAATGAAAACATTTTCCATTCCAGAGGTGTCTATAGAGCTCCAGGGCCATTTTGTATGCATATTTTTTAACGTTCTTTCCACAGAAAGTTTTGCATGCTTTCATGATTTCTCCTTTTTGTAAGCATTTTGGGCCCTTTTTATATCTCTTTAATTCAACGAATTTGTTGCGCACTGAGTAGAAGCATCATCATTAAACCTGATGCAGCACCTTAGACAGTCACGTGACTCTTGTGTTTACACAGACTTTAGGATGAGTGCCTACACCCTAAATGGCAGCCAGAGTTGTCACAAGGAATAATCTCCCAAGTGTCTGCTGAATTTATAAATTTAACACCTAGAACCACTTAATGCTGTGCCTTTCAAATATACTTTTAATAAAAAGAAATTGTGTTCAAAGATGTATAGCTTATAAAAATTAAGACTGCAGTTATAATTTGTAGATATTAAACCTGTAATTTAATTGGCGAATATAATGGAAATTTGGCGGTTCACTAAGTCCCTTTATAGCTAGCTACTACTACTTTCTAATTAGTCATCCTCCAGGAGCTGTTTTATTCTATATTACACAGTGAATTTCTCACTGATAGTCATTGATTGGATTTATTGTTCTGTTTTATTTAGAATGGTAACAACTAGTTATGGTTCCTTGATTTAAAAAAAAAAGGTGCATTAGTCTCCACTAAGATTTCACTTACTATACAAGAATGATCCTTAATAACTCTTTCTTCCCATGCAAATTCTCTCTTTAGCAACTGGAACTGTGTCAGAGGTTGTATAAGCTACACTTCCAGCTGCTGCTGCTTTTTCAGTCGTACTGTAAGCTCATCGGCCAGGTGCACGAAGTCAGCTCCATGCCAGAGGTGAGCCTGCCCACTCCCGACCCCAGGTCCTGCCATGAGTATCACTGCTTTCCTTTTGTTCTCCCTCCTGCCAGTTTATAAATGTCCAAGTGATTTTATTCCCACATAATCCTTTCACTCAAGCACAAGTCTTAAATACCAGTGTCTTATATTTATTTCCATGCTCATGTGGCAGTGCCAGGACTAGGGTGAGGCAAGTGACATACCTGGACACAAAATACAAGGACGACCTTCAGGGTGAGCCCCTCCCTGAATGCTGTGCCGAGGGCCTCACTTGCCTCCCCCTGGTCCTGTGTCTGGGGATCCTTATTTGAAAAAGTTCCTTGTGTTACGGTTTTTCTGACCTCTAGCTGTTCATACTTGATCCTACATTGAGGTAAGAAGGAAATAACTACATGATGTTTGACTCTCTTCAGCTTCCCTGCTCTGCTTAGCATCCGGATGCATTAATACTTTTAATGTAAAAGGTAAAGTAACTTGAGCATACAGCTTCTGAGTGAGCCAAATTTTTCCTAGACTTGAAAAAATACTACTGCAGTGTAGTAGATGAAATAATGGTGGTGTACACTGGATATTGTGGAAGCTCAGAGGGTGAGTGCCTAGTTCAGCTGGAGACAAGGAGGTTGAAAGAGGAAACTTTCTGGAGGAGATCACACCTGATTCTTAAAGGATGAGTTAGAATTAGAGAGATGAAGTGGGGGGTAAGGAGGAATGTTCCAGTAAGAAACAACAGCGTGGGCATAAACATGGTAGTGAGAAAGAGAGAGGAATACAAGTACAGGCAACTGAGGATTGCTAGACTATAAAATGCAAACCAAAAGGAACGATGGACCAAGGCGGAAGAGATAAGTAAGGTGAGATCACGCAAGACTCTTCACCTGTGAGTATTTTAGTTAGATCTTCAGGGCAGGGATGTGGAGGGTGGATTTGGTGACAACTGGACTGGAGACAGACAGACCAGTCAGTTATGAGGCCGCTGAAATAGCTCAGATGAGAGGTGAGAGTTTGAACTAGGACAGAAGTGCTAGGTAAGGAGAGGGAGGAAACGTGGGAGATATTTTAGGACAAAAGGTCACTGAAACTGATGGGGTTGTGGGGGGAGGAGTGGGGGACGATGCTCAGGTCCCCTCTCAGATGAACTATGTAACCACAGTGCCACAGCTAAGACAGGGATGTCGGAGGAGGCCTGACACAATTGTACATCCACAGCTCCTGCCTGCTCGTCAGTGACCGACTCTGCCTGCTAGATCCCATCTTGCATGTAGCTAAATACAAGGATCTAAAGGTGCAGATGTGCTGTCAGGGAACAGTCATGAGTCCATGAAACAATCCCATTGCAAGCAGCGGAGTGAGGATGGAGCCTAGAAACCTAATGTCTGAGTTGGGGGTAGGGGAGGAGGAGACAGAATGACAGCCATTTAACCATAATTATTACTCAGTGTGGAAAAAAGGAAAAGTGACTATAGTTTTTAAATATACAGTTCACCCTTGAACAACATGAGTTTGAACTGTGAGTCCACTTACCTATGTGGATTTTTTCAATAAATATATTGGAAATTTGAAAAATCTCGCAAACATACCTAGAAATAGATATGTCGTGACTACATAAAATATATGTAGACTTACATATAACATACAAAATATGTATTAATGGACTGTGTGTTATCAGTAAGGCTTCCGGTCAACAGGGGGCTGTTAGTAGTTAAGTTCTAGGGGCGGGGGGGGGTGGAACCAGAAGTTAGACCGTGCCTCTAACCCCGAGTTGCTCAAGGGTCAACTGTCCTTTCTGTCAAACAGATCCCAATTTCAAGGGAGACAGGAGTCAGACATCTTTGTTTATGAAGAGCTCTTCACAAACGAGTTTTCCTCCACAGAATCACAAATTATCAGATAAAAGAAAAGACAGTTGATGACTGGGATTTGCCCCATTGTCAAGATAAGCTTTACTCTTCTGGAAAGTAGGAACCAAACCCTCAGAGTCCATTCTCTGCTCCAAAAATAGAGGACAATGCACATGCAGTTCACATGTCATTTTCCATATTAAAAAAGTAATTCACGTTTCACTTAAGAGTAGTAAATTACATGTTTCATACCGTGTGTGTGTATATAATTATTTTAAATCTAATAAATTTAAAGTGAATTTTTCCTTAATTATTTTAAATCTAGGTAAGTTTTAAATACTTTACACACACATAATTTAAAACTTACCTAGGGCTTCCCTGGTGGCACAGTGGTTGAGAAGTCCGCCTGCCGATGCAGGGGACATGGGTTCGTGCCCCAGTCCAGGAAGATCCCACATGCCGCAGAGCAGCTGGGCCCGTGAGCAATGGCCGCTGAGCCTGCACGTCCATAGCCTGTGCTCTGCAGCGGGAGAGACCACAACAGTGAGAGGCCTGCGTACCACCAAAAAAAAAAAACTTACCTAGATTTAAAATAGGAAATTCACTTTCACACTTAAAAACTATATGTCTAAGACACTCTAACAACTTATGTAAAAGGATTACCTCCTTGAATTTTGAACGTGGGGCTGGAGTACAGAGTTGTATTTAATCGGCATCTGTGTGAAGACAGTCCTTGAGGGCTTCAGTTCTATACCTTGTACAGTGAGCAGGCTGGGAATGAAAACAGGTAAAGATGCTGGGTAAGTCAACCTTTCAAAGAAACTGGGCATCCTCAGCTTACATGACAAAGGGAAACAAAAAACGTTTAAATTCATCTCAGTTTCTTTTAAATGCTCTTGAGGTCAAACTGCAAAAGAGCTGTCTTCCACTGTACACTTTGGAGGCACTAAGAAGTGACATAGGTTCTCTTTATGATTTACTTTTTAACAACTCAGAATCTTTTGGTTCCAGTAATTCTGAGGGAAAATATCTCTTACTTGTAACATGAATACTAACATTACATTGAGATTTTTCCTCCTCCCTCTTAAAATGATCTCTTTCATCTTTCCCGTGGCATAGGAGTAGGGAGAAAAGTTTATTCAGCATCTGTGTTCATAATTAAATTTATTGGGCACTTTTGTGCCAAGCTGTTTAATCTTTAAAATAACCTGAGAGGTGGGTAATATCTTCAATCTCACAGATGATAAAACTAAGGCATGCAAAAGTTTGTTTACTTGACTATGCAGTAGTCAAGAATTCAGAACTGGCATCTAATAAACCCAGCTTTATCCAACTACCGAGCCTGTTCTCTTGTGCATTTTACTTCTACGTATGCCCTTCTGCTTAAATAGATAACATTTTAAAAGGAGTCAATCTTTTATATAAGGAGAGCATCCCAGCTGTTGATATAGTTGAATACAACGCATTCAGCCCCATAACCCTACATATACCACGCAGTACGGTTTCATCTGTCCTATTTTAGTTTACCAAGATATTAAGCTTCTGCTTAACCAGACCTCATACAGTGAAATTTTTTTTTACTTTGGGGATGTAAAATCCAGCCTGCAACTAAATACAGTAAAAATACATTTTGTTTTTAACAGCTGCTAAATATGTCCAGGGAACTGAGTGACCTAAAGAAAAACCTGAAGGAGGCTACTGCAGCCATCACAGCCGACCCTCTCTACATAGAGGGGGCGTGGTCTGAGCCGACCTTCACGTCCACTGAAGCAGCCATCCAGTCCATGCTCGAGTGCTTGAAAAACAACGAACTTGGCAAGGCTTTACGGCAAATCCGGGAATGCAGGTGACGCTACTATTTCTATTTAGAGACGGTTAAAGGAAATGCATGCCTAATAGTTACTTTGTCATGGCTGGGGACTAAATCACTACGGAAGGAACACCGAGATGTTTATATAAACCCTTCTCAGATCCTTCCCATTACCATGCCAGAAACATCAGATTTCAGGACTTATTGTTTGAAGTGTTGGTTTTGGTTCTGGTCATCTCTAAAATGTTCAAACACTTTAAAGTATATGCCAACATAATTTTAAAACTAATTATTTGAATGTAGCCTCTTTGGGTTTTTTCTCCCTACATTTTGATAGTATATTCACATTCATTGTAACCAGAATGCTATAGCAAATAAATATTTTAAGAGTATGGGATTCCATTCTGATATTTTTTTACTTTAGATATTTTATCAAAACCAATAATATTCAATATTCTAAAACTGATCATGTGATGTCTGCACAACTCTGAATATTACTAAAAAAGCCACAGAACTATATATTTTAGATAGCTGAATTGTACAGTTTGTGAATTATATCTCAACAAAAGCTTTTGTATTAAAAGGGCAATTTTCTTATACTAATAAAGGCTCATAACCTCTCAAACTTGTGAATAATAGTGCCTCTAATCTGCTCTTCTTTTCTGACTGCAGAAGTCTGTGGCCCAATGACATCTTTGGAAGCAGTTCTGACGATGAGGTCCAGACACTACTGAATATTTATTTCCGTCATCAAACTCTGGGACAAACAGGTACTTACGCACTGGTGGGGTCTAACCAGAGCCTGACCGAGATCTGCACCAAGCTGATGGAGCTGAACATGGAGATCCGGGACATGATCCGCAGGGCCCAGAGCTACCGGGTCCTCACCGCTTTCCTTCCAGACTCCAGTGTTTCCGGCACTAGTCTCTGACAGGAGCCTTCCGTCCCCCATGGGTGCCAAGCTGGGGGTGCTGCCATGCTGGGGTGACGTCATTCAGTGTCTTCTCGGCCTTCAAAAGGCTTGGTCAGACTGTTCTCCCTCTTGTTACCTGTAGGACTTTTTCTAAAGAGGATGGCAGAACTTCCCACGTGTAGCAATACTATAAGAACCAAGGTAGCATAGGACATTCTGGAACAACCTCCATCCGTCATGCTGTGTGGCACAAATGTGTTACTTTACTGAGCAAATGCAACTCACTACTGAAGATGTGACTTCCATTGCATACCAAAGCCGACTACTCTGAACAGTACCTTCCTTTCTAGAAACAATTTTAGATTGGCAAAAGTGCAATGTTTTCTTCGCTAAAAATATTTTTTATTCTAAAACTTGTACATTCTTTCCTTTTCTTTTTTTTTTCTTTTTTTGGTGGGCTGAGGAAGGGGCAGGCAGAATGAAGCTGGCCACTGAAAATTGTAAGACGGTCAAAAGCTGACAGCCTGTATATGTGAAAAGGGAATTGTAAATGGACAATTTAATGTACACTGAAATTTGAATACAATTACTGTATCTAAAAGGAGCTGCTATGAAGTACCTTTCTTATGTTGCTAGGCTACTGTTTCGAAAGCCCTGGATCTCTTTGCAGGGGTCTGTGATTAGGACCCTCGCACCAAAAATGGTCCAGAGAGACCTTTTTTTAAAGGATCTTGGCTGCTTTTTACTATAAGGTTGCTTTTATGAGCATATTTATACTACAGAATGATGAGTGTTAATTTTAACCAACTTGGCCATTTTGTAGAAAAAAGTTAAAGACATTCAACATTATAAATTCCAAGTCTTTCCACCTGTTACGCATGCATATTTTAATATCCGTTTGGATAGCTGGAAGTAGAGTCATAACGGCAAAATATGAGTTGTCACTTTGTTTCTTAAGAAATGTCATTTTATTTGTAATATATATGTAAAGGGCCATTCTTAAGTTTTCTCTTTAAACTTAATGCTGTCAAGTGTTAGCTGTGTGCATGTAAACCTGTTGCACATTAGAAACATATTCAAAGTTTATCTGTGTAACTTATTCACTCTGTAAATACATTTAAAGTTTTTGTGATGTAATCTCGGTTAATATTCTCTTTAGACTAAAAGAAAAAAATACATATTGACCACAGGTTTTATTTCTGCTTAATGAAGATTTTTGCCGTTGACACATTTATAGTTTTGTGTGTGGGGTGCCACACTCATATGTGTTCCATGAATGGCAGCCAGTGAGGTTGTGAGGCAGTACAGTGACCCTGGGAGCAGGAGGCCTCTGTAACCTCTTGAAGTGGACACCAAAGACTGTGACCCTCACCCAGTGCTCACTGGGATCAAGGAGAGAAATCAGAGACGAACAAGAGCTCTAATTGTCCATAACCTATCATTAGGTTGTCATCCTTAAAATTCTGAAATAGACCCATAACGATCAGGAAAAAGTAGTAAGTTTTTGTTCTTTCACCAAAACCCATCTATTCTTCACCCCACTCAAAAAACAGGGTCATGGAGACACGTAACAATCTAATCTCTATGGTCTTCCTACTCATACTTCTTAGATTAACAAATATAACTTGCTTTCCTAACATGCACCAACTAAATCATAAGTAGTAATTTTCTAGAAGTACCCTGCAACAGAGCCTGACCCAAGATTTTTTTAATGTTACCATAGGTACAACTATTCACTTATTTTAAAGACTTTCTGGACATTGCTGTCAACATACTCTTCTGATGATTTTCACCTTACCTTAAAGATGATTCTCCATGATTTGTAGAAAAGAAACTGAATCACAATCTCTCTGAAAAAAAGTCTTACATAATGCAGATCTCTGTGGTTAACAACACTAGCCAACTCTCAGAGTTCTGCTGGGACCCACAGTAGATAGGACTGACCAGTCATGAGTGAATTTTCCACAATGGCCCCTTATCCAGCAAAGAACCACCATGATGGGTTACTGTTTTAAAAAACGGAGATTTCAGTAATATCTTATAATCTGTAGTCATGGGAAGTAATGGTTTTTTTTCTGTTTATTTTTTTAAAAAACAGATTTATTAATGTGAAACATTTCTGCTACTTTTCCACTATTTCTTAACCTTCTCTCCCTTGAGTATAAAAGAAAGGCCCTTTGAAGCTGCAGACCTGCCCCATTTGAGCCCAACAATCAATGATTTCAGAGCTGCAGTCCAATCTCCTTGGGTATTGTGTTGTGCCTCTGTTACTGAAGTGTTAATTTTCACTTCGCAAGGAACAGGGATGGAGAAGAGAGAAGAGGTAGAGATATCCACCCAAAGGAGAGGGCAGGTATCTAACAGATGCTTCTGGGATAAGAGAAATACCTCCTCATATCTCCATGCTTTCTAGTCCCAAAACATGATACACTTTACCCACGGGTGTAAAACAATTCAGACAGGTGCACTGCAACTTAGACATAACTTGATTAAAATTGTAGTGTCCAAATCGAGTATTTTAGAAAAAGCACCATACATTTTAGAGGCATGCGAATGTCTTATTCTCACAAATAGGTGAGACCGTTAATATGTTAGTACAGCTGTGAAATAAAGATGCTTGTAACTTAGCATTGCACCTGCACACGTGTCCACAAACATGCACAGAGTTAGGTCTTAGGGCTCTTCAGGTTCCAAATCCTAATGCTGTTCTTTTCAGAGAACTGCAAATTACAGAAACAAGGGGGGGAGCATCTAGGGAGGGGAACAAGCAGGGGTGCCCAGAGAGGTCATGGAAGCTCTGCACACTTTCCCCAAGCCCTGCCCTACACATCTGTTCCACATGGGTGTTCATCTGTGTCTTATATCCTTTAAGAACAAACCAGTAACATATTATCATTTAAGACGAATTCCTTTCAGAAGCTTGGTGTTATCCTCACTACAGTCTTGCTGCTCAAAGCACACAGATCAATATTAGCTACCTCTTCTGGGAGCCTGGAAGAAACACAGACTCTCAGGTCCTACTGCAGACCTACAGATTTAGAATCTACATTTTGACAGATCAGAGAGATCCCCAGAAAGATGGCAGAGTAGAAGAACCTGAGCTCACCCACCTCACGAAAACACCAAAATCAAAACTAACAGCTGAACGACCATTGACAAAAAATGACTGGAACCTACCAAAAAGATAATCTACTTCCAAAGACAAAAAAGAAGCCACAATGAGACGGTAGGAGGGTTCCATTCGCGATATAATCAAATCCCATACCCACCAGGTGGGCGACCCCCAAACTGTAAAATAATCATATCACAGAGGTTCTCCCACAGGAGTGAGAGTTCTGAGCCCCAGGTCAGGCTCCCTACTATGGGGATCTGGAATTGGGAGGAGGAGCCCCCAGAGCATTTGGCTTTGAAGGTCAGAGGGGCTTGATCGCAGAAACTCCACAGAACTGGGGGAAACAGAAATGTCACTCTTGGAGGGCGCACACAAGATTTCATGTGCACTGGGACCCAGTGGAAAAAGCAGTGACTTCATAAGAGCCTGGGAAAGACCTACCTGCTGATCTTGGAGAGTGTCCTAGAGAGGTAGGAGGTGGCTGTGGCTCACTGTTGGGATAAGGACACTGGTGGCAGAGGTACTGGGGAGTACTCATTGGTGTAAGCTGTCCTGGAGGCCGCCATTTTGGTGCCAAGGCCTGGCCCTACCCAACAGCCCAAAGGCTACCCATAATGTTGGGATGCCTCAGGCCAAACAACCAACAGGGTAGGAATGCAGCCCCACCCTTCAGCAGACTTTAAGGCTGCTTAAAGTCTTCCTGAGCCCACAGCTGCCTATAAACACACCCTTTGACACGGCCCTACCCACCAGAGGGACAAGACCCAGCTCCACCCACCAGTGGGCAGGCATGAGGCCCTCCCAACAGGAAGCCTGTACAAGGCTCTTAGACCAACCTCATCTACCAGGGGGCAGACACCAGGAGCAAGAGGAACTATAATTCTTCAGACTATAGGAGAGCAAACACATAAAGTTAGACAAAATGAGACAGCAGAGGAATATGTTCCAGATAAAACCTCAGAACAACTAAGTGAAGTGGAGATAGGCAATCTACCCAAAAAAGAACTCAGAGTAATTAAAGATGATCCAAGATCTCAGAAAAAGAATGGAAGCACAGACCAAGAAGACACAAGAAATGTTTAACAAAGAGCTAGAAAATTTAAAGAACAGATGAACAATAAAATAACTGAAAGGAAAAATACACTAGAAGGAATCAATAGCAGAATTAATGAGGCAGAGGAATGTATAAGTGAGATGGAAGACAGAATAGTGGAAATCATTGCCACAGAACAGAATAAAGAATGAAAAGAAATGAGGACAGTCTACAAGACCTCTGGGACAACATTAAACACACCAACATTCACATTATAAGGGTCCCAGAAGGACAGAAGAAAGAGAAAGGACCTGAGAAAATATTTGAAAAGATAATAGCCAAAAACTTCCCTAACATGGGAAAGGAAACAGTCACCCAAGTCCAGGAAGCACAGAGAGTCCCATACAGGATAAACCCAAGGAGGAACCTGCCGAGACACATATTAATCATACTGACAAAAATTAAAGACAAATAGAAAATATTAAAAACAACAAGGAGAAAGCAACAAATAACATACAAGGGAATCCTCATAAGGCTATCAGCTGATTTTTCAGCAGAAACTCTGCAGCCCGGAAGGGAGTGTCATGATATATTTAAAGTGATGAAAGGGAAAAACCTACAAGGAAGAATACTCTAACCAGCAATGCTCTCATTCACATTCGACAGAGAAATCAAAAGCTTTACAGACAAGCAAAGGCTAAGAGAATTCAGCACCACCAAACCAGTTTTACAACAAAGGCTAAAGGAACTTCTCTAGGTAGAAAAGAAAAGCCCACAACTAGAAACAAGAAAATTACAAATGGGAAAGCTCACTGGTAAAGGCAAACATACAGTAAATATAGGAAATATAGGAAATCATCCACACACAAATATATCAAAAGCAGCAATCATGAGAAGAGGACAGTACAAATAAATGCAGGCTATTGAAAATGCATTTGAAATTAACAGACCAGCAACTTAACACAATCCTGTATATATATAGACTGCTATATCAAAACCTCATGGTAGCTGCAAACCAAAAATCAACAATAGATATACACACAAAGAAGAAAAAGTAATCCAAACACAGCACTAAAATCACAAGAGAAATCAACAAAAGAGGAAGAGAAGAAAAAAGACCTATGAAAACAATCCCAAAACAATTAACAAAATAGAAATAAGAACATACATACTGGGGGACTTCCCTGGCAGTCCAGTGGTCAAGACTCTGCACTTCCAATGCAGGGGGCATGGGCTCGATCCCTATTCAGGGAACTAAGATCCCACATGTTGCAAAGCATGGCCAAAAAAAACACACAAAAAAAATACATATTGGTAATTGCCTTAAATGTAAGTAGATTAAATGCTCCAACCAAAAGACACCGACTGTTGAATGGATACAAAAACAAGACCCATATATATGCTGTCTACAAGAGGCCCACTTCAGACCTAGGGACAAATACAGACTGAAAGTGAGAGGATGGAAGAAGGTATTCCACGCAAATGTAAATCAAAAGAAAGCTGGAATAGCAATACTCATATCAGACAAAATAGACTTTAAAATAAAGACTGTTATAAGAGACAAAGAAGGACACGACATAATGATCAGAGATCAATCCAAGAAGAAGATATAACTATTGTAAATAGTTATACACACCCATTATAGGAGCACAGCACCTCAGTATATAAAGCAAATACTAACAGCCATAAACAGAGAAATTGACAGTAACACAATAATAGTGGGGGACTTTAACACCCCACTTTCATCAATGGACAGATCATCCAGACAGAAAAAAATAAGGAAACACAGGCCATAATGACATTAGACCAGATGGACTTAATTGATATTTATAGACTATTCCATCTGAAAGCAGCAAAATACACATTCTTCTCAAGTGCATATGGAACATTCTCCAGGATAGATGACATGCTGGGCCATTAAGCAAGCCTCAATATTTAAGAAAACTGAAATATCAAGCATCTTTTCTGACCACAAGGCTATGAGATTAGAAATCAACTACAAGAAAAAAAAAAACTGTAAAAAACACAAACAAGTGGAGGCTAAAAAATATGCTACTAAACAACCAATGGATCACTGAGAAAAGCAAAGAGAAAATCAAAAAAATACCTAGAGAAAAATGAGAATGAAAACACAGTGATCTAACCTATGAGACACAGAAAAAGCAGTCCTAAGAGGGAAGTTTACAGCAATACAATCTTACCTCAGGAAACAAGAAAAATCCCAAATAAGCTACCTAACTTTACACCAAAAGCAACTAGACAAAGAAGAACAAACAAAACCCAAAGTTAGTAGAAGAAATCATAAAGATCAGAGCAGAAATAAATGAAATAGAGATGAAGAAAACAATAGAAAAGACCAATGAAACTAAAAGCTGATTCTTGGAAGAGATAAACAAAATTGATAAACCTTTAGCCAGACTCATCAAGAAAAAAAGTGAGAGGGCTTAAATCAGTAAAATTAGAAATGAAGAAGGAGAAGTTACAACTGACACCACAGAAATACAAAAGATCATAAGAGACTACTGTACAAGCAACTATATGCCAGTAAAATGGACAACCTAGAAGAAATAGACAAATTCTAAGAAAGGTACAATCTACCAGAACTGAACCAGAAAGAGAAAATATGAACAGACCAATCACAAGCACTGAAATTGAAACAGTGATTTTAAAACTCCTACAAACAAAAATCCAGGACTAGATGGCATCACAGGCAAATTCTATCAAACATTTAGAGGAGAGCTAACACCTACCCTTCTGAAACTATTTTTAAAAAGAGGGAGGAAGGAACACTCCCAGACTCATTCTATGATCCTCTATCACCCTGATACCAAAATCAGAAAAAGACACCACAAAAAAAGAAAATTACAGGCCAATATCACCGATGAACATAGAAGCAAGAATCCTCAACAAAATACTAGCAAACCAAGTCCAACAATACATTAAAAGTATCATACACCACGATCAAGTGGGATTTATCCCAGGGATGCAAGGATTTTTCAATATCCACAAATCATTCAGTGTGATATACCATATTAACAACCTGAAGAATAAAAACCATATGATCACCTCAATGGATGTAGAAAAAGCTTTTGACAAAATCCAACACCCATTTATGATAAAAACTCTCCAGAAAGTGGGCATGGCAGGAACATACCTCAACATAATAAAGGCCATATACAACAAACCTACAGCTAACATCAGGCCCAATGATGAAAAGCTGAAAGATCAGGAGCGAGACAAGGATGTCCACTCTCCTCACCTTTATTCAATCTACTTTTGTAAATCCTAGCCATGGCAATCAGAGAAAAAAAAGAAATAAAAGGAATCCAAATTGAAAAAGAAGAAGTAAAACTGTCACTGTTTGCAGATGACATGATACTATACATAGAAAATCCTAAGGACGCTATCAGAAAACTACTAGAGCTCATCAATGAAATTGGTAAAGTTGCAGGATACAAAATAAATACACAGAAATCTGTTGCATTTCTATACACTAAAAACGAAAGATCAGAAAGAGAAATTAAACAAACAATCCCGACCAGTCCCTCCCATCAAGCCTCGTAGACAGCCTCATCCACCAGAGGGCAGGCAGCAGAAGCAAGAAGAACTACTATCCTGCAGCCTGTGGAACTAAAACTACATTCACACAAAGACAGGCAAGATGAAAAGGCAGAGGGCTATATAGCAGATAAAGAAACAAGATAAAACCCCAGAAAAACAACTAAATGAAGTGGAGATAGGCAACTTTCCAGAAAAAGAATTCAGAATACTGATAGTGAAGATGATCCAGGACCTGGGAAAAAGAATGGAGACAAAGATCTAGAAGATGCAAGAAATGTTTAACACAGACCTAGAAGAATTAAAGAACAAACAAACAGAGATGAACAATAAAATAACTGAAATAAAAACTACACTAGAAGGAATCAACAGCATATTAACTGAGGCAGAAGAACGGATAAGTGACCTGGAAGACAGAATGGTGGAATTCACTGCTGCAGAACACACTAAAGAAAAAAGAATGAAAAGAAAGGAAGACAGCCTAAGAGACCTCTGGGACAACATTAAATGCAACAACATTCGCATTATAGGGTTCCCAGAAGAAGAAGAGAGAGAGAAAGGACCAGAGAAAATATTTGAAGAGATTATAGTCGAAAACTTCCCTAACATGGGAAAGGAAATAGCCACCCAAGTCCAGGAAGCACAGTGAATCCCATACAGGATAAACCCAAAGAGAAACACACCAAGACACATCGTAATCAAATTGGCAAAAATTAAAGACAAAGGAAAATTATTGAAAGCAGCAAGGGAAAAATGACAAATAACATACAAGGGAACTCCCATAAGTTTAACAGCTGACTTCTCAGCAGAAACTCTACAAACCAGAAGGGAGTGGCATGATATACATAAAGTGATGAAAGGAAAGAACCTACAACCAAGATTACTCTACCCAGCAAGGATCTCATTCAAATTCAATGAAGAAATCAAAAGCTTTACAGAGAAGCAAAAGCTAAAAGAATTCAGCACCACCAAATGAGCTCTACACAAATGATAAAGGAACTTCTTTAAGTGTTGGAAACAAAAGAGAAGAAAAGGACCTACAAAAACAAACCTAAAATAATTAAGAAAATGGTAATAGGAACATACATATCGATAATTACCTTAAACGTAAACGGATTAAATGCTCCAAGCAAAAGACACAGGCTTGCTGAATGGATACAAAAACAAGACCCATATATATGCTGTCTACAACAGACCCACTTCAGACCTAGGGACTCAAACAAACTGAAAGTGAGGGCATAGAAAAAGATATTCCATGAAAATGGAAATCAGAAGAAAGCTGGAGTAGCATTACTCATATCAGAAAAAATAGACTTTAAAATAAAGAATGTTGGACTTCTCTGGTGGTGCAGTGGTTGAGAGTCCACATGCCGATGCAGGGGACACAGGTTCATGCCCCGGGCTGGGAAGATCCCACATGCCGTGGAGCAGCTGGGCTCGTGAGCCATGGCCGCTGAGCCTGCGTGTCCAGAGCCTGTGCTCTGCAACGGGACAGGCCACAACAGTGAGAGGCCCATGTACCACAAAAAAATAATTAATTTAAAAAAATAAAAAATGTTACAAGAGACAAGGAGGGACACTACATAATGATCAAGGGATCAATCCAAGAAGAAGATATAACAATTGTAAATATTTATGCACCCAGAATAGGAGCACATCAACACATGAGGCAAGTGCTAATAGCTATAAAAGAGAAAATGGACAGTAACACAATAATAGTGGGGGACTTTAACATCTCACACCAATGGACAGATCATGCAAAATGAAAATAAATAAGGAAATACAAGCTTTAAATGACACAATAGACCAGACAGATTTAATTGATATTTATAGGACATTCCATCCAAAAACAGCAGATTACACTTTCTTCTCAAGGGTGCACAGAACATTCTCCAGGATAGATCACATCTTGGGTCACAAATCAAGCCTCAGTAAACTTAAGAAAACTGAAGTCATATCAAGCATCTTTTCTGACTACAACACTATGAGATTAGAAATGAATTACAGGGGAAAAAAAGTAAAAAACACAAACACATGGAGGCTAAACAATATGTTACTAAATAACCAAGAGATCACTGAAGAAATCAAAGGGGAAATCAAAAAATACCTAGAGGGCTTCCCTGGTGGTGCAGTGGTTGAAAGCCCGCCCTCCGATGCAGGGGACACGGGCTCGTGCCCTGGTCCGGGAAGATCCCACATGCCGTGGAGCCGCTGGTCCCGTGAGCCATGGCCACTGAGCCTGTGCGTCTGGAGCCTGTGCTCCGCAACAGGAGAGGCCATAACAGTGAGAGGCCTGCGCACCACACAAAAAAAGAAAACAATACCTAGAGACAAATGACAATGAAAACACGACGATCCAAAAACTATGGATTGCACCAAAAGCAGTTCTAAGAGGGAAGTTTATAGCTATACAAGCCTACCTCAAGAAACAAGAAAAATCTCAAGTAAACAATCTAACCTTACACCTAAAGGAACTAGAGAAAGAACAAACAAAGCCCAACGTTAGCAGAAGGAAAGAAATCATAAAGATCAGAGCAGAAATAAATGAAATAGAAACAAAGAAAACAATAGCAAAGATCAATAAAACTAAAAGCTGTTTCTTTGAGAAGATAAACAAAATGGATAAACCATTAGCCAGACTCATCAAGAAAAGAGGGAGAGGACTCAAATCAGTAAAGTTAGAAATGAAAAAGGAGAAGTTACAACAGGCAGCACAGAACTACAAAGCATCCTAAGAGAATACTACAAGCAACTCTATGCCAATAAAATGGACAACCTGGAAGAAATGGACAAATTCTTAAAAGATATAACCTTCCAAGACTGAACCAGGAAGAAATAGAAAATATGAATAGACCAATAACAACTAATGAAATTGAAACTGTGATTAAAAATCTTCCTGGGCTTCCCTGCTGGCACAGTGGTTGAGAGTCCGTCTGCCGAGGCAGGGGACACAGGTTTGTGCCCCAGTCCGGAAAGATCCCACATGACACGGAGCAGCTGGGCCCGTGAGCCATGGCTGCTGAGTCTGCGCATCTGGAGCCTGTGCTCCGCAACGGGAGAGGCCACAGCAGTGAGAGGCCCGTGTACCACAAAAAAAAAAAAAAATCTTCCAACAGGCCTTCCCTGGTGGCGCAGTGGTTGAGAGCCCGCCTGCCGATGCAGGGGACAAGGGTTCATGTCCTGGTCTGGGAAAATGCCGCGGAGCGGCTAGGCCCGTGAGCCATGGCCACTGAGCCTGCGCATCCAGAGCCTGTGCTCCACAACGGGAGAGGCCACAACAGTGAGAGGCCGGTGTACCACAAAAAAAAAGAAAAATCTTCCAACAAACAAAAGTCCAGGACCAGATGGCTTCACAGGTGAATTCTGTCAAACATTGACAGAGGAGCTAACATCCATCCTTCTCAAACTCTTCCAAAAAATTGCAGAGGAAGGAACACTCCCAAACTCATTCTGTGAGGCCACCATCACCCCGATACTAAAACCAGACAAAGATACTACAAAAAAAGAAACTTACAGACCAATATTACTGATGAACATAGATGCAAAAATCCTCAACAAAATATTAACAAACAGAATCCAACAACACATTAAAAGGATCATACACCATGATCAAGTGGGATTTATCCCAGGGATGCAAGTTCTTCAATATATGCAAATCAATCAATGTGATACACCATATTAACAAATTAAAGAATAAAAACCATACGATCATCTCAATAGATGCAGAAAAAGCTTTTGACAGAATTCAACACTCATTTATGATAAAAACTCTCCAGAAAGTGGGCACACAGAGAACCTACCTCAACATAATAAAGGCCATATATGACAAACCCACAGCAAACATCATTCTCAATGGTGAAAAACTGAAAGCATTTCCTCTAAGATCAGGAACGAGAGAAGTATGTCCACTCTCACCACTATTTTTCAACATAGTTTTGGAAGTCCTAGCCACAGCAGTCAGAGAAGAATAAGAAATAAAAGGAATACAAATTGGAAACGAAGAAGTAAAACTGTCACTGTTTGCAGATGACATGATACTATACATAGAGAATCTTAAAAATGCCACCAGAAAACTACTAGAGATAATCAATGAATTTGGTAATGTTGCAGGATACAAAATTAATGCTCAGAAAATGCTGATTCCTGTACACTAATGATGAAAAATCTGAAAGAGAAATTAAGGAAACACTCCCATTTACCAATGCAACAAAAAGAATAAAATACCTAGGAATAAACCTACCTAGGGAGACAAAAGACCTGTATGCAGAAAACTATAAGACTCTGATGAAAGAAATTAAAGATGATACCTACAGATGGAGATATATACCATGTTCTTGGATTGGAAGAATCAATATTGTGAAAGTGACTATACTACCCAAAGCAATCGACAGATTCAATGCAATCCCTATCAAACTACCAATGGCATTTTTTACAGAACTAGAACAAATCATCTTAAAATTTGTATGGAGATACAAAAGACCCCGAATAGCCAAAGCAGTCTTGAGGGAAAAGAATGGAGCTGGAGGAATCAAACTCCCTGACTTCAGACTATACTACAAAGGTACAGTAATCAAGACAATATGGTATTGGCACAGAAATAGAAACATAGATCAATGGAACAAGATAGAAAGCCCATAGATAAAGCCACGCACGTATGGTCAACTAATCTATGACAAAGGAGGCAAAGATATACAATGGAGAAAAGACAGTCTCTTCAATAACTGGTGCTGGGAAAACTGGACAGCTACACGTAAAAGAATGAAATTAGAACACTCCCTAACACCATACACAAAAATAAACTCAAAATGTATTCGAGACCTAAATGTAAGACCGGACACTATAAAACTCTTTAGGAAAACATAGGCTTAACACTCTTTGACATAAATCACAGCAAGATATTTTTTGATCCACCTCCTAGAGTAATGGAAATAAAAGCAAAAATAAACACATGGGACCTAATGAACCTTCAAAGCTTTTGCACAGCAAAGGAAACCATAAAGAAGACGAAAAGACAACCCTCAGAATGGGAGAAAATATTTGCAAACGAAGCAACGGACAAAGGATTAATCTCCAAAATATATAAGCAGCTCATGAAGCTCAATATTAAAGAAACAAACAACCCAATCCAAAAATGGGCAGAAGACCTAAATAGACATTTCTCCAAAGAAGACATACAGATGGCTAAGAAGCACATGAAAAGCTGCTCAACATCACTAATTATTAGAGAACTGCACATCAAAACTACAATGAGGAACCACCTCACACCTGTTAGAATGGGCATCATCAGAAAATCTACAAACAACAAATGCTGGAGAGGGTGTGGAGAAAAGGGAACACTCTTGCACTGTTGGTGGGAATGTAAACTCATGTAGCCACTATGGAGAACAGTATGGAGGTTCCTTAAAAAACTAAAAATAGAACTACCATGCAACCCAGCAATCCCATTACTAGGCATATACCCAGAGAAAACCATAATTCAAAAAGACACATGCACCCCAATGTTCACTGCAGCACTATTTACAATAGCCAGGTCATGGAAGCAACCTAAATGCCCATTGGCAGACAAATGGATAAAGAAGTTGTGGTACATATATACAATGCAATTTACTCAACCATAAAAAGGAATGAAGTTAAATCATTTGTTGAGAATGTGGATGGATCTAGAGACTGTCATACAGAGTGAAGTAAGTCAGAAAGAGAAAAACAAATATCGTATATTAACACATGTATGTGGAACCTAGAAAAATGGTACAGATGAACCGGTTTGCAGGGCAGAAGTTGAGACACAGATGTAGAGAACAAATGTATGGACACCAAGGGGAGAAAACCACAGTGGGGTGGGGATGGTGGTGGGCTGAATTGGGCGATTGGGATTGACATGTATACACTGGTATGTATAAAACTGATGAGTAATAAGAACCTGCAGTACAAGAAAAGAAACAAACAAACAAAACAAAAACTAATACTAAATTTTCTTTGCTTATTTGTATGGAAATATGTTAATATAAATGTTTCAGACATTACATGAAATTTCTAAAAATCTCATATGTTCTGATATAATGTTATAAGTCATAATTCTAGTTATTATTTTAAAATGTATATCTCTGAGGGCTTCCCTGGTGGCGCAGTGGTTGAAAGTCCGCCTGCCGATGCAGGGGACGCAGGTTCGTTCCCCGGTCCGGGAAGATCCCACATGCCGCGGAGCGGCTGGGCCCGTGAGCCATGGCCACTGAGCCTGCGCATCCAGAGCCTGTGCTCCGCAATGGGAGAGGCCATGGCAGTGAGAGGCCCACGTACTGCAAAAAAAATAATAATAAAAAAATAAAATGTATATCTCTGAAATAACTTAAAAAAATAAAAAAAAGAAAATCTAACTTTCTCTTTTGAAAATCAAACAGTAATTCCCATAGTCCTACAATAATGGGATAATTAGTTCTGAAACCTGCCATGTTTCATGTTTCATATGAAAAGAAAATCATATTAATTTTTAAAAGTTAAACATGGACTTTGTAGCACAAAGACAAGGTCTCCCCCTCCCAAAAATAAGAAACAATCCCATTTACTATCACAATAAAAAGAATAAAATGCCTAGGAATAAACCTACCTAAGGAGGCAAAAGACCTGTACTCTGAAAACTATAAGATGCTGAAGAAATAAATCAAAGACACAAACAGATGGATAAATATACCACGTTCTTGGATTGGAAGAATCAATATTGTTAAAATGACTATACTACGTAAGGCAATCTACAGATTCAATGCAATCCCTATCAAATGACCAATGGGATTTTTTGCAGATTTAGAACAAAAAAATCTTAAAATTTGTATGGAAACAGAAAAGATCCTGAATATCGAAATCAATCTTGAGAAAGAAAAACAGAGATGGAGGAATCAGGCTCCCTGACTTCAGACTACACTATAAAGCTACAGTAATCAAAGCAGTGTGGTACTGGCACAAAGACAGAAATATAGATCAGTGGTACAGGATAGAAAGCCCAGAAGTAAACCCACACACTGACGGTCAATTAATCTACAACAAAAGAGGCAAGAATATACAACAGAGAAAAGACAGTCTCTTCAGTAAGTGGTGCTGGGAAAACTGGGCACCTACATGTAAAAGAATGAAATTAGAACATTCTCTAACACCATACACACAAAAAACTCAATATGGATTAAAGACCTAAATGTAAGACTGGATACTGTAAAACTCTTAGAGGAAAACATAGGCAGAACACTCTATGACATAAATCACAGCAATATCTTTTTGGATCCACCTCCCAGAGTAATGAAAATAAAAGCAAAAACAAATGAGACATAATTAAACTTAAAAGCTTTTGCACAGCAAAGGAAGCCATAAACAAAATGCAAAGACAACCCACAGAATGGAAGAAAATATTTACAAACGATGCAACTGACAAGGGATTAATCTTCAAAATATACAAACAGCTCATGCAGCTCTATATTAAAAAGAACAAACAATGCCATCAAAAAATGGGCAGAAGATCTAAATAGACATTTCTCCAAAGAAGACATACAGATGGCCAAGAGGCACATGAAAAGCTGCTCAACATCACTAATTATTAGAGAAATGCAAATCAAAACTACAATGAGGTATTACCTCCCACTGGTCAGAATGACCATCATCAAAAAATCTACAAACAATAAATGCTGGAGAGGGTGTGGAGAAAAGGGTACACTCTTACACTGTTGGTGGGAATGCAAATTGGTGAAGCCACTATGGAAAACAGTATGGAGGTTCTTAAAAAACTAAAAATAGAGCTACCATATGATGCAGCAATCACACTCCTGGGTATATCTCTGGAGAAAACCATACTTCAAAAAGATACATGGACCCCAATGTTCATTGCAGCACTATTTATAGTAGCCAAGATATGAAAGCAACCTAAGTGTCCATCGACAGATGACTGGATAAAGAAGATGTGGTGTATATATAGACAACTGAATACTACTCAGCCATTAAAAAGAACAAAATAATGCCATTTGCAGCAGCATGGATGGACCTAGAGATTATCATACTAAGTGAAGTAAGCCAGACAGAGAAAAGACAAATATCATATGATATCACTTATATGTAGAATCTTAAAAAAATGATACAAATTAACTTATTTACAAAACAGAAACAGATTCACAGACTTAGAAAACAATCTTATGGTTACCACAGTTGAAAGGTGGAGGGCAGGGATAAGTTAGGAGTTTGGGATTAACATACACACAGTACTGTATATAAAATAATCAACAAGGACCTACTGTATAGCACAGGGAACTCTATTTGATACTCTGTAATATAACCTATACGGGGAAAGAATCTGAAAAAAAATAGAGACACATATATGTATAACTAAATCAGTTTTCTGTACAACTGAAACACAACATTGTAAATCAAATAAAGTCCAATATAAAATTTAAAAAACAAATTTAAAAATAAAGAAATAAGGGGACCTCCAGGCTGCTTACATCAATAGCTTACACCTGCTTCCAAATACCTGCCTGAAGAACATAGACATTAGTGTCCATGGGTGGTTTTACAGTATCTTAATTATATCTGACTAAAGGTGGGGTTTTTTTAAGCTTTTTTATACACTTACTCACAATTAATTGATATTTGAATGCCCATCATGAGCTGAGTTTTTTCCTTCATTCAGCAAATATTTATTATGTACCCACTCTGGGCTAGGCACTGTTTCAGGGGATACTGCAGTTATCAAAACAGATATATCCCTGTTCTCAAAGATTTTATAATTTCATGGAGAGGAGATATGCTTGTCTATGCCAGGCCATGAAGAACAAGAAAACAGGACAGAAGTGATATCTCATTGTAGTTTTGATTTGCATTTCTAATGATTAATGATGTTGAGCATTCTTTCATGTGTTTTTTGGCAATCTGTATATCTTCTTTGGAGGAATGTCTATTTAGATCTTCTGCCCATTTTTGGATTGGGTTGTTTTTTTGATATTGAGCTGCATGAGCTGCTTGTAAATTTTGGAGATTAATCCTTTGTCAGTTGCTTCATTTGCAAATATTTTCTCCCATTCTGAGGGTTGTCCTTTCGTCTTGTTTATTGTTTCCTTTGATGTGCAAAAGCTTTTAAGTTTCATTAGGTCCTATTTGTTTATTTTTGTTTTTATTTCCATTTCTCTGGGAGGTGGTTCAAAAAGGATCTTGCTGTGATTTATGTCATAGAGTGTCTGCCTATGTTTTCCTCTAAGAGTTTGATAGTGTTTGGCCTTACATTTAGGTCTTTAATCGATTCTGAGTTTATTTTTGTGTATGGTGTTAGGGAGTGTTCTAATTTCATTCTTTTACATGTAGCTGTCCAGTTTTCCCAGCACCACTTATTGAAGAGGCTGTCTTTTCTCCATTGTATATTCTTGCCTCCTTTATCAAAGATAAGTTGACCATATGTGCGTGGGTTTATCTCTGGGCTTTCTATCCTGTTCCATTGATCTATATGATGAAAAAATTCTGGAAATAGACAGTGGCATGGTTACACTACATGGTGAATGTACTTAATGTCGCTTAACTGTGTACTTAAGATGGTAAATTTCAGGTTATACGTATTTTACCACAATAAAAATAAATTTTTAAAAAAGGATCACTCTGGCTGCTATGTTGCAGAATAGACTATAGGACCACAGAAGCAGGAAGACCAGTTAGAAGGCTATTGCAACAGTGCACCTACGAGTTATGTTGGCTTGGGCTAGGGGCATAGCAACACAGGTTATTAGAAGTGGGCCTATTCTGGAAACATTTCAGAGATAGAGCTGACAGGATTTGATGACACATGGAAATGTGAGAGACTCCAAAATTTGGCCCAAATAACTAGAAGAACAGAGTTGCTATTTACCAACACAAGTAGGTGCACATTTGGAAAGTGGAAATCAAGATTTAATTTTAGACATGTTAACTTTGATTTGCCTAATTAGACACCCCAGACAAATGGCGAGCAAATGGATGGATGTGTGAGTCTGCTACCGAGAAGTCTAAAAACATAGAGGTGGTATGCAAAGCCTCTGAGGAAAAAACAGGATACACACCTGTGTCTCCTGTAAGAATCAGAGCGTATTGCAGTGAGTTTGAAATCTTAGTTACACATTAAATCATGTGGGGAACTGCAAACTCCAATACCCACTCCACTCCTCCAGAGATTGATTTAACTGGTCTGAAGTGTGCAACTCCAGGGCTGTTTAAAGTTCCCCAGGTGATTCTAATCCACTCTAAGATTGTAACACTGCTCTGGTGGTTCTTGAACCTAAGAATCACTGGAGGAGGCTAGTCAAAAGTAAGTGCTCACTCAGGTAAATCCAGAGCAGGGTCCACCAAACCAGCATTTTAATGGCCACCTCACTTTGAAAGTTGTTGAATTAGGAGAAATTTATTCTCCAGCAAAGTTCACACCCTCGATCATTTTTCCATGGAGGGTGTTTGTGTAGTGATTCAACTCCAAATCTGTCATTGATTTGTTACTTTGTTTTGTATTTGAGGTCACAGGAAGTGAATGACTAGAAATCACGCAGACCATTACAAAGCAGTTTCCTGTCAGGCACTTCCTTCTCTGTCACCATCTCCTCTAGCCCAGACTTTGCTTTTAACAGCAAACTCTTTCTCTAACATTGTACGCTCACTTTGGGTTCCAAGAACTTTGGCCACCTGCCAACAACTTCCAGGAGTTCCTGGGCCAGGAGGTTGACAAAACTCCCCGCTGCTCCGCTCTACGGATTTCCAACCCTTCTTTCTTTCTTTCTTTCACACAGCCCAGAGACTTTGAAATTCACGCTGCCCAGGTGCACTAATCATCCTCCTTCCTCAAGCCCATCGCCATCCCCATCACCCGCAGTGGTAGCTGGGAACCTTGGAGTACATCTGAGTCATTGGGGAAGCTTTTAAGATACTCTGGGACACAGGTCCCACCCCAGATCCCTTAAATCAAACCCTCAGGACAGCGGCCCGCCATAGTTACTTATAATGTCCCTCATATGATTTTAAGGTGCAGCTGTGGCTGAGAACCGCTGACCTAAAGCCCTCCTGCTCACACTGCCTTATTCATTGAATAAACAATAGCTTATTGCTCACTGTCTTCCTATCCATCCCAATGTCTGATGTCATTCTCAGGGACTGCAACATCCTCGTGACTAACCCAAACAGTATCTTTTTCCTCTCAGTTTTAACATTCTTACCTCCAGGGAATCTCTGCTCCCCTCCATCCCACCTTGGCCACCCAATTTCATGGCTATACAAAAGCCCCATCCATAGCAATAAGTGTATCAGCTCCAGAATCTCATGCTTAAGCATCCCATTCAGATATGCTTCCAGGCCCCTTTTGCTCTAGCCACCAACCCTTTTCAAAAATTCTTCTCCCATCATCAATAACAACCTGTAGACCTCACTACTTTTTCCACTACCCACCACCTATCTTCACTCCTCTTCCGAACAAGTTTAAATTCCATGGATTATAATCACTCCCTTGCTGACACTCAAAAATATCAACTAGTTAAAACCTTTCCACATCTGCACATGTTGAAATGTGACATTACTAGACCACAAATGCAACCAAGCATATCTTAAAGAGTGTCAAATCTCACAATGAGCCCTCAATGCTATCAGACAATCCTATAATACAATTATGCTCCCTGATAGTTTCAAATTCCTATTATGAGATCATTATTTCATATCTTGCTCTCCCTCCGCAGTTTTTCAGCCCGTATTTTTTATTATTAAGGTATAATTGACATATAACATTAGTTTCAGGTATAGAACATGATTTGACATCTGTGTGCACTGAAAAATGATCACCCCAATAAGTCTATTTACCACGTGTCACCATACAAAGTTACAAAAAAAATTATTTTCAGGACTTCCCTGGTGGCACAGTGGTTAAGAATCCGCCTGCCAATGCAGGGGATATGGGTTCGAGCCCTGGTCTGGGAAGATCCCACATGCCGCGGAGCAACTAAGCCCATGCGCCGCAACTTCTGAGCCTGCGCTCTAGGGCCCATGAGCCACAACTACTGAGCCCGTGTGCCTAGAGCCCGTGCTCCGCAACAAGAGAAGCCACCACAATGAGAAGACCGCGCACCACAACGAAGAGTAGCTCCCTCTTGCCACAACTACAGAAAGCCTGCGTGCAGCAACGAAGACCTAACGCAGCCAAAAATAAAAAATAAATCTTAAAAAAATTTTATTTTCTTGTGATGAGAACTTTTAAGATTTAATTTCTTAGCATCTTTCAAATTTGCAATATAACATTATAGACCATGCAGTACACTACATCCCAACGACTTATTTATATTATGACTAAAAGTTATATTTCTTCATCTCCTTCACCCCTTTTGCTCACCCTCCAACCACCTCCCCCAACTCTGGCAACCACCAATCTTTTCTCTGTGTCTATGAGTTTTGCTCAGTTCTGTCTGCTTGTTTTTTAGATTCTACAGGTAAGTGAAATCATATGGTCCTTGACTCTCTTAGTTCACTTAGCATAATACTCTCAAGGGCTATCCATGTTGTCTCAATTGGCAAGATTTCATTCTCTTTTATGGCTGAGTAGTACTCCATTGTGTATATATGTACTACATCTTCTCAATCCATTCATCCACCAATGGACACTAAGGTTGTTTACATATATTAGCTATATAAATAATGCTGCTATAAACATTGGGGTACATTTATCTTTTCGAATTAGTGTTTTCATTTTCTTTGAATAAATAACAGAGGTCGATGGCTGGATCATATGGTAGTTCTATTTTTAATTTTCTGAGGAACCTCCATACTGTTTTCCATAGTGGCTGCACCAATTTACATTCTCATCAACAATGCATGAGAGTTTCCATTTCTCCACATCCTTGCCAACACTTGTTATTTCTTACCCTTTTAACAGTAGCCATTCTGAAACATATGAGGTGATATCTCATGTGGTTTTGATTTACATTTCCCTGATGGTTAGTGATGTTGAGCATCGTTTCATGTGCCTGTCAGACGTCTCTATGTCATCCCTGAAAAAATGTCTATTTAGATCCTCTGCTCATTTTTTAATTGGATTGGTTTATTTTTTTATTATTGAGTTGTATGACTTCTTTATATATTTTGGATATTAACCCCTATCAGATATATGATTTGCAAATATCTTCTTCCATTCACTAAGCTGGCTTTTTCTTTTTCTTGGCTGCATTGGGTCTTCATTGCTGCACGTGGGCTACCTTGAGCTGCAGTGAGCAGGAGCTACTCCTTGCTGTGGTGTGCAGGTGTCACATTGCGGTGGCTTCTCTTGTTGCAGAGCACAGGCTCTAGGCACGCAGGCTTCAGTAGTTCTGGCACACAGGCTCATTAGTTGTGGCTCATGGGCTTAGTTGCTCCACGGCATGTGGGATCTTCCTGGACCAGGGCTCAAACCCATGTCCCCGGCATTGGCAGGCAGATTATTTTTTTTTCAACATTTTTATTGGAGTATGATTGCTTTACAGTGGTGTGATAGTTTCTGCTGTATAACAAAGTGAATCACCTATACGTATACATATATCCCCGTATCTCCTCCCTCTTGAATCTCCCTCCCACCCTCCCTACCCTACCCCTCTAGATGGACACAAAGCACTGAGCTGATCTCCCTGTGCTATGAGGCTGCTTCCCACTAGCTATCTATTTTACATTTGGTAGTATAAATATGTCCATGCCACTCTCTCAATTCGTCCAGCTAACCCTTCCCCCTCCCTGTGTCAAGTCCATTCTCTAAGTCTGTGTCTTTATTCCTGTCCTGCCCCTAGGTTCTTCAGAACCACTATTTTATTTTATTTTTAGATTCCATATATGGGTGTTAGCATATGGTATTTGTTTCTCTTTCTGACTTACTTCAGTCTGTATGACACTCTCTAGGTCCATCTGCCTCACTACAAATAACTCAATTTCGTTTCTTTTTATGGCTGAGTAATATTCCATTGTATATATGTGCCACATCTTCTTTATCCATTCATCTGTCGATGGACACTTAGGGTGCTTCCATGTCCTGGCTATTTAAATAGTGCTGCAATGAACATTGTGGTACATGACTCTTTTTGAATTATGGTTTTCTCAGGGTATATGCCCAGTAGTGGGATTGATGGGTTGCATGGTAGTTCTAGTTTTAGTTTTTTAAGGAAATTCCATACTGTTCTCCATAGTGGCTGTATCAATTTACATTCCCACCAACAGTGCAAGAGGGTTCCCTTTTCTCCACACCCTCTCCAACATTTATTGTTTCTAGATTTTTTGATGATGGCCATTCTGACTGGTGTGAGGTGATACCTCATTGTGGTTTTGATTTGCATTTCTCTAATGATTAGTGATGTTGAGCATCCTTTCATGTGTTTGTTGGCCATCTGTATACCTTCTTTGGAGAAATGTCTATTTGGGTCTTCTGCCCATTTCTGAATTGAATTGTTTGTTTTTTTGATTTTGAGCTGCATGAGCCGCTTGTATATTTTGGAGATTAATCCTTTGTCAATTGCTTCATTTGCAAATATTTTCTCCCATTCTGAGGTTTGTCTTTTCATCTCAGTTATGGTTTCCTTTGTTGTGCAAAAGCTTTGAAGTTTCATTAGGTCCCATTTGTTTATTTTTATTTCCATTTCTCTAGGAGGTGGGTCAAAAAGGATCTTGCTGTGATTTATGTCATAGAGTGTTCTGCCTATGTTTTCCTCTAAGAGTTTGATAGTTTTGGGCCTTACATTTAGGTCTCGAATCCATTTTGAGTTTATTTTTGTGTATGGTGTTAGGGAGTGTTCTAATTTCATTCTTTTAAATGTAGCTGTCCAGTTTTCCAGCACCACTTATTGAAGAGGCTGTCTTTTCTCCACTGTATAGTCTTGCCTCCTTTATCAAAGATAAGGTGACCATTACCTCTGGGCTTTCTATCCTACTCCATTGATCTATATTTCTGTTTTTGTGCAAGTACTATACTGTCTTGATTACTTTAGCTTTGTAGTATAGTCTGAAGTCCAGGAGCCTGATTCTTCCAGCTCCGTTTTTCTTTCTGAAGATTGCTTTGGCTATTCAGGGTCACTTGTGTTTCCATACAAATTGTGAAAAATTTTGTTCTAGTTCTGTGAAAAATGCCATTGGTATTTTGATAGGGATTGCATTGAATCTGTAGATTGCTTTGGGTAGTATAGTCATTTTCACAATGCTGAGTTTTCCAATCCAAGAACATGGTGTATCTGTCTATCTGTTTGTATCATCTTTAATTTCTTTCATCAGTGCCTTATAGATTTCTGCATATAGGTCTTTTGTCTCCTTAGGTAGGTTTATTCCTAGGTATTTTATTCTTTCTGTTGGCAGGCGGATTCTTAACCACTGTGCCACCAAGGAAGTCCAGTAGGTTGGCTTTTTATTTCATTAACGGTATCCTTCCCTGTGCAAAAGCTTTCTTGTTTGTAGTCCCATTTCTTTATTTTTGCTTTTGTTGCCATTGCCTTTGGAGTCTAATCCAAAAAAATACCACCGAGATCAACATCAAGGAGATTATGACCTGGTTCTCTTCTAAGGTTTTTTACATTCAAGTCTTTAATCCATTTTGAGTTAATTTTTTTGTATCGTGTAAGATAGTGGTGCAGTTTCATTCTCTTCTATGTGGCTGTCCAGTTGTCTCAACATTGTTTATTCAAGAGACTGTTCTTTTCCCACTGGATATTCTTGACTCTTTTGTCATAAATTAATTGACCATATGTGCATGAGTTTATTCTGGGCTCTCTATTCTGTTCCATTGATTTGTGTGTCTGTTTTTGTGCCAATACCATAATGATTCTGATTACTATAGCTTTGTAATATAGATTGAGATCAGGAGTGTGATGCTTCCAGCTTTGTGCTTATTTCCAAATATTGCTTTGGCTTTCATAAACTTTTGTGATTCTGTATAAATTTTTGGATTGTTCAATTTTTGTGAAAAATGTCGTGGGTAGTTTGGTACGGATTGCATTGAATCTGTAGATTGCTTTGGGTAATATGGACATTTTAACAATATTAATTCTTCCAACCCAGAGCAAAAGACAAATACAGACTGAAAGTAAGGGAACAGAAAAAGATATTTCATGCAAGTGGAAATGACAAGGAAGTTAGGGTAGCAATACTCATATCAGAGAAAATGGATCGCAAATCAAATTCTATAACAGAAACATAGAAGGGCATTATATAATGATAAAGGGATGAATACAAAAAGATGATACAACACTCATTAACACATATGTACCCCAATATAGGAGCACCTAAATATATAAAACTAATATTAACAGACATGAAGGGAGAAAACAAGAATAATAAGTAATTGTTGGGGACTTTAACGCCCTAGTTATATCAATGGACAGATCATCCAGATGGAAAATTAATAAAGAAACAGTGGACTTACATGACATGTTAGACCAGTTTTACTTAATAAATATCTACATGACATTGCATTCAAAAACAGAATACACATTCTTTTCACGTGCACATGGAACATTCTCCAGGACAGATCACATGCTAGGCCACAAAACAAGTCTTAACAAATTTAAGAATGTAAAAATTATATCAAGCATCTTTTCCAACTACACCAGTATGAAACTAGAAATCAATAACAGGAAGAAAAATGGGAAAAACAGAAACATGTGGAGACTAAGAAACATGCTACTAAAAAACCAATGGGTCAATGAATCGAAGAGGAAATCAGAAAATACCTTGAGGCAAATAAAAATAAAAGCACAACTTTCCAAAATCTATGACACACAGCAAAAGCAATTCTAAGAGGGAAGTTTATAGTGATACAGGCATGCCTCAAGATACAACAAAAATCTCAACATAACCTAACATCTAAAAGAATGAGAGGGCTTCCCTGGTGGCGCAGTGGTTGAGAGTCCGCCTGCCGATGCAGGGGACATGGGTTCGTGCCCCGGTTCAGGAAGATCCCACATGCCACAGAGCGGCTGGGCCCGTGAACCATGGCCACTGAGCCTGCGCGTCCGGAGCCTGTGCTCTGCAACGGGAGAGGCCACAACAGTGAGAGGCCCGCATACCGCAAAAAAAAAAAAAAAAGAATGAGAAAAAGAACAAACAGCCCAAAGTCAGCGTAAGGAAGGAGATAATAAAAATAATTATTTTTAATTATTTTATTTCTTTTAAAAGAAATAAAATAGAGGCCACCAAAAAATAGATCAAAGAAACCAAGAATTGGATATTTGAAAAGATAAATAAAGCTGATAAGCCTTTAGCCAGGCTCATGTAAAACAAAAAAGGACCCAACTATACAAAATAAGAAAGAGATATCAAAACTGATATCACAGAAATACAAATAATGATAAGAGGATACTATGAACAGTTATATGCCAACAAATTGGACAACTTATAAGAAATGGATAAACTCTTAGAACCATACAATCATCCAAGACTGAATCAGAAAGAAATAGATAATCTGTTGAGTATGATAATAATACCTGTGGATCGGTAACATGGCCTTTTTTACAATGAGGTATGTTCCTGCTATGCCCACTTTCTGAAGACTGTTTTTATAAATGGGTGTGGAACTTTGTCAAAAGCTTTTTCTACATCTATTGAGATGATCATATGGTTTTTATTCTTCAATTTGTTAATGTGGTATATAACACTGATTGATTTGCAGATACTGAAAAAATCCTTGCATCCCTGGAATAAATCACACTTGTTCATGACATATGATCATTTTTAACATCTTGTTGCATTTGGTTTGCTACTATTATGTTGAGTATTTTTGCATCTAAGTTCATCACTGATACTAGCCAATAATTTGCTTTTTTGTGGAATATTTATCTGGTTTTGTTATCAGGGTGTGGTGGCCTCACAGAATGAGTTTGGAAATGTTCCTTCCTATTGGAATAGTTTCAGAACCACAGGTATTAACTCTTCTCTAAATGTGTGATAGAATTCACCTGTGAAGCCAACTGGTCATGGACTTTTGCTTTTTGGGAGCTTTTAAATCACAGATTAAACTTCAGTATCTGTAATTGGTCTGTTCATATTTTCTATATCTTCCTGGTTCAGTCTTGGGAGACTGTACCCTTCTAAGAATTTGTTCATTCCTTCTAGAGTGTCCATTTTATTGGCATATACTTACTTGTAGTAGTCTCTTATGATCCTTTGTATTTCCATGGTATCAGCTGTAACTTCTCCTTTTTAATTTGTAATTTTAAAGATTTGGGCCCTCTCCCTTTTTTTCTTGATGAGTCTGGCTAAAGGTTTATCAATTTTGTTTATCTTCCGAAAAGCTGAAAGCATTTCCTCTAACATCAGGAAAAACACAAGGATATCCACTGTCACCACTTTTATTCAACATAGTTTTGGAAGTCCTAGGCAGAGCAAACAGAGAAGAAAAAGAAATAAAAGGAATTCCAACTAAAAAAGAAAAAGTAAAACTGTCACGGCTTGCAGATGACATGATATTATACAAAGAAAACCCTAAAGACATTACCAGAAAACTACTAGAGCTCATCAGTGAATTTGGTAAAGTTGCATGATATAAAATGAGTACACAGAAATCTCTTGCATGTCTATACACTAACAACAAAAGATCAGAAACAGAAATTAAAGAAACAATCCCATTTACCATCTCATCAAAAAGAATAAAATACCTAGGAATAAACCTACCTAAGGAGACAAAAGACCTGTACTCCAAAAACTGTAAGACGCTGATGAAAAAAATCGAAGATGACACCAACAGATGGAAAGATATACCATGTCCTTAGATTGGAAGAATCAATATCATAAAATTGACTATACTACCCAAGACAATCTACAGATTCAACACAACCCCTATCAAATGACCAATGTCATTTTTCACAGGACTAAAACAAAGTATTTTAAAATTTGGATGGAGACTCCCTCTTGCGAGAACACCGGAATCACAACTAACTGCTGAACAATCATCGACAGGAAGACACTGGAACTCATCACATCCAAAGACAAAGGAGAAGCCACAATGAGATGGTAGGAGGGGTGCAATCACAATAAAATCAAATCCCGTAACTGCTAGGTGTGTGACTCACAAACTGGAGAACACTTATACCACAGAACTCCACCCAATGGAGTGAAGGTTCTGAGCCCCACGTCAGGCTTCCCAACCTGGGGGTCCAGCAACAGGAGGAGGAGTTCCTAGAGAATCAGACTTTGAAGGCTAGTGGGATTTGATTGCAGGACTTCGACAGGACTGGGGGGAACAGAGACTCCACTCCTGGAGGGCACACACAAAGTAGTGTGTGCATCAGGACCCAGGGGAAGGAGCAGTGACCCCATAGGAGACTGAACCGGACATACCTGCTAGGGCTGGAGGGTCTCCTACGGAGGCGGAGGGCGGCTGTGTATCACTGTGAGGACAAGGACACTGGCAGCAGAAGTTCTGGGAAGTACTCCTTGGCATGAGCCCTGGCACAGTCCGCCATTAGCCCCACCAAAGAGACTGGGTAGGCTCCAGTATTGGGTAGCCTCAGGCCGACAACCAACAGGGAGGGAACTCAACCCCACCCATCATCAGACAAGCGGATTAAAGTTTTACTGAGCTCTGCCCACCAGAGCAAGAGCCAGCTCAACCCACCACCAGTCCCTCCCATCAGGAAGCTTGCACAAGCCTCTTAGACAGACTCATCCACCAGAGGGCAGGCAGCAGAAGCAAGAAGAACTACAATCCTGCAGCCTGTGGAACAAAAACCACATTCACAGAAAAATAAACAAGATGAAAGGCAGAGGGCAATGTACCAGATGAAGGAACACGATAAAACCCCAGAAAAACAACTAAATGAAGTGTAGACAGGCAACCTTCCAGAAAATGAATCCAGAATAATGATAGTGAAGATGATCCAGGACCTTGGAAAAAGAATGGAGGCAAAGATCAAGAAGATGCAAGCAATGTTTAACAAAGACCTAGAAAAATTAAAGAACAAAAAACCAGAGATGAACAATACAATAACTGAAATGAAAACTACACTAGAAGGAATCAATAGCAGAATAAATGAGGCAGAAGAACGGATAAGTGACCTGGAAGACAGAATGGTGGAATTCACTGCTGCAGAACACACTAAAGAAAAAAGAATGAAAAGAAAGGAAGACAGCCTAAGAGACCTCTGGGACAACATTAAATACAACAACATTCGCATTATAGAGGTCCCGGAAGGAGAAGACAGAGAGAAAGGACCAGAGAAAATATTTGAAGAGATTATAGTTGAAAACTTCCCTAACATGGGAAAGGAAATAGCCATCCAAGTCCAGGAAGCGCAGCGAATCCCATACAGCATAAACCCAAGGAGAAACATGCCAAGACACATAGCAATCAAATTGGCAAAAATTAAAGACACAGAAAAATTATTGAAAGCAGCAAGGGAAAAATGACAACGTACAAGGGAACTCCCATAAGTTTAACAGCTGACTTCTCAGCAGAAACTCTACAAGCCAGAAGTGAGTGGCATGACATATTTAAAGTGATGAAAGGGAAGGACCTACCCAGCAAGGATCTCATTCACATTCGATGGAGAAATCAAAAGCTTTACAGAGAAGCAAAAGCTAAGAGAATTCGGCACCCCCAAACCAGCTCTACAACAAATTGTAAAGGAACTTCTCTAAGTGGGAAACACAAGAGAAGAAAAGGACCTACAAAAACAAACACAAAACAGTTAAGAAAATGGTAATAAGAAGACACATATCAATAATTACCTTAAAAGTGAAAGGATTAAATGTTCCAACCAAAAGACACAGGCTCGATGAATGGATACAAAAATAAGACCCATATATATGCTGTCTACAAGAGACCCACTTCAGACCTAGGAATGCGTACAGACTGATAGTGAGGGGATGGAAAAAGATTTTCCATGCAAATAGAAATCAAAAGAAAGCTGAAGTAGCAATACTCATATCAGATAAAATAGACTTTAAAGACTAATACAAGAGACAAAGAAGGACACTACATAATGATCACGGGATCAATCCAAGAAGATTTTACAATTATAAATATATATGCATCCAACATAGGAGCACCTCAATACATAACGCAATTGCTAACAGCTATAAAAGAGGAAATCAACAGTAACACAATAAGAGTGGGAGACTTTAACACCTCACTTACACCAATGGACAGATCATCCAAACAGAAAATTAATCAGGAAACACAACCTTAAAATGACACAACACCTGGTCCTTAAGCACCCGGGCCTTAGACGAGACATCCTCAGTTTCTTCCCAAGCAAAGAAAAGTATTGGCTCCAATGAGCTCTACGTACGTCTCTGCTGCTCGAGATTCAAAAGTTCTTTTTCGAGGCTGGTGGGATTCAGTTTGCTTCTTGTTCTGGCAGGCTCACAAATTTCACTTGTCAATCTTAAGTGTATAAGCCTCCAAAAGAGAAGACAGGTAGGGAGTTGAGGAAGATGGCGGAAGAGTAAGATGCAGAGATCACCTTCCTCCCCACAGATAACATCAGAAATACATCTACACAGGGAACTGCTCCTACAGAACACCCACTGAATGCTGGCAGAAGACCTCACACCTCCCAAAAGGCAAGAAACTCCCCCACGTACCTGGGTAGGGCAAAAGAAAAAAGAAAAAACAGAGACAAAAGAATAGGGACGGGACCTGCACCAGTGGGAGGGAGCTGTGAAGGAGGAAAGGTTTTCACACACTAGGAAGCCCCTTCGCGGGTGAAGACTACAGGTGGCGAGGGGGGAAGCTTCGGACCCGCGGAGGAGGGCACAGCCACAGGGGTGTGGAGCGCAAAGCGGAGAGATTCCCGCACAGAGGATCGGTGCCGACCAGCACTCACCTGTCCGAGAGGCTTGGCTGCTCACCTGCCGGGGCGGGTGCGGGCTGGGAGCTGAGGCTCGGGCTTTGGTCGGAGCGCCGGGAGAGGACTGGGGTTGGCGGTGCGAACACAGCCTGAAGGGGGCTAGTGCACCACGGCTAGCCGAGAGGGAGTTTGGGAAAAGGTCTCGAGCTGAAGAATAGGCAAGAGACTTCTTCCCTCTGTTTCCTGGTGCGCGAGGAGAACGGATTAAGAGCGCTGCTTAAAGGAGCTCCAGAAACGCGCACGAGCCGCGGCTATCAGCGCGGACCCCAGAGACGGGCATGAGACGCTAAGGCTGCTCCTGTAGCCACCAAGAAGCCTGTGTGCAAGAACAGGTCACTGTCCACACCTCCCCTCCCGGGAGCCTGTGCAGCCCACCACTGCCAGGGTCCCGTGATCCAGGGACAACTTCCCCACGAGAACGAACAGCACGCCTCAGGCTGGTGCAATGTCTCGCCGGCCTCAGCCACCGCAGGCTCACCCTGCAACCGTACACCTCCCTCCCCCGGCCTGAGTGAGCCACAGCCCACGAAACAGCTGCTCCTTTAACCCCGTCCTGTCTGAGCGAAGAACAGATGCCCTCAGGCGACCTACATGCAGAGGCGGGGCCAAATCCGAAGCTGAACCCCAGGAGGTATGCAAACAAAGAAGAGACAGGTAAATTTCTCCCAGCAGCCTTGGGACCAGTGGATTAAATCTCCACAATCAACTTGATGTAGCCTGCATCTGTGGAACAACTGAATAGACAATGAATCATCCCAAATTGAGGAGGTGGACTTTGAGAGCAAGATATATAATTTTTTCCCCTTTTCCTCTTTTTGTGAGTGTGTATGTATATGCTTCTGTGTGAGATTTTGTCTGTATAGCTTTGCTTTCACCATTTGTCCTAGGGTTCTGTCCGTCCGTTTTTTTTGGTTTGTTTTCTATTTAAGAAAAACCTTTTTTCTTAATAATTATTTTTGATTTTAATAACTTTATTTTATCTTCCTTTATTTTATTTTATTTTATTTTATCCTCTTTCTTTCTTTCTACTTTTTCTCCCTCTTATTCTGAGCCATGTGGAGGACAGTCTCTTGGTACTCCAGCCAGGCGTCAGGGCTGTGACTCTGAGATGGGAGAGCCAACTTCAGGACACCGTTCCACAAGAGACCTCCCAGCTCCATGTAATATCAAATGGTGAAAATCTCCCAGAGATCTCCATCTCAACACCAAGACCCAGCTTCACTCAACGACCAGCAAGCTACAGTGCTGGACACCCTATGCCAAACAACTAGCAAGACAGGAACACAACCCCACCCATTAGCAGAGAGGCTGCCTAAAATCATAATAAGGCCACAGACACCCCAAAACACACCACCAGACATGGACCTGCCCCCCAGAAAGACAAGATCCAGCCTCATCCACCAAAACACAGGCACTAGTCCCCTCCTCCAGGAAGCCTACACAACCCACTGAAACAACTTTAGCCACTCAGGACAGACACCAAAAACAACAGGAACTACAAACCTGCAGCCTGCAAAAAGGAGATGCCAACCACAGTAAGATAAGCAAAATGAGAAGACAGAAAAACACACAGCAGATGAAGGAGCAAACTAAAAACCCACCAGACCTAACAAATGAAGACGAAATAGACAGTCTACCTGAAAAAGAATTCAGAATAATGATAGTAAAGATGATCCAAAATCTTGGAAATAGAATAGAGAAACTGC